>NW_028261387.1:27472872-27640015 GCF_051295495.1 Thamnophis sirtalis
CGCAAAGGTGCCTCTTTCATGTCAACCAGCCTGTTCTGAATAAATAGCTCATGCAGGAAGGAAGGCACCTTGTTCAATACATTTTATTTGTTGCAATACACAGCTGGTGCCAAAGAAATCCACAGCCCAGGCTGAATTTGCAAGCCTCTTCCTTTAAATGCAACGACATGCTTGACCTTTGCATCTCTTTCAAGCCCAGATTCCTCATTCCCGCAACGATTACTGATATTTTTGTTGAAATGCTCCAAGCTGCATTGCTTTGCCCTCCCCAATTGAGCTCCCTGGTACAAAAAAAAGCCTCCCTTACCCATCAATTTCCTTTTTCCTGTATCTGGTTTTTTTTTTCACCCCTCCACTCCCTTCCTTTTTCTGAGGACATTGTTCTGTTCACCAAACCTGTAACTTTAACAGAGGGTGACAGGGTGACCTTGACGACAGATGTTCTTATGGCAACAGATGGCAGTGGTAAACCCGAGAAGCTGCTGTATGCCATTTTGTGCCACCTGTGCACGGTCAGATTGAGTACATCAATTATCCCAGCGTGCCCGTTCCCTGCTCCAGGCGCTTGGATGTTGTGGCCCAGAAGGTTTGCTACGTTCATGACAATAGCCACAAGGCAAGGCAAGATGCATTCAGGTGAGAATCTCCCTTTCTATCATCTCCTTTCTCCGTCCCACCTGCTTTTTTCAATGTATCCTTTGGAAAAAAACTAAATGTTAACATGACTTCTTCATGGTGCTCAGGGAACATGGACGTTATTACAATAATGAAATAGTGGCAGAAGTCAGGAGAATCAATAACATGCCATATCAGGGCAGCAAGAGCCATGCTTTTGAGGAACTCTGATATTTCAATCAAAGGCAGTGGGAGACGAGCATGTTGAGCGCTGCAGGATATTTGCACTGGCTTTTAAATTCATTAACATCTGATATTGGATCAATGGAGTCCAGTAGAAATCTGACTTCTTACTCTCCTCTTATAGACTACAAATCTCAGCTGGCAGTGAGAGACTAGTCTTAATGTTATTACTGCTATCCTGTTTTTGAAATTGCACTTAATGTCTCTGGGGTAGTTTTCTCCAGTCAGCGGGGGTGGGGGTGGAGGTGGGGGGAGTACAATATTGTCTGAAATCATTGGTAGAAGTTAATCCAGATGGTAGTGTCATTTCTAAAGAAAAGCATATGTTGGCTATTATAGTACTTAAATGTAATGGTTTTATATACCTCAAGTGGGTAGAATAGGAAAAACAGATTCAACAAAATTTCCTCTGTCTCCATTTTTTATGTAACAACTACAACAGAAAATAGATTTCACCCTCCCTTCCTACTGAATTTCCTAACAGATGTAGCAAGTTTAATGAATTAGAAACTCATTAATATTACTGTCCTTTAGGAAAGAAGCACCTTTATTGCTTAAATCAATAACAGGATAAAGCCTTAATTTACAGCTCACTTAGGCGTAATTCCTTTTTACTTTTTTCATGAATGCATAATAATAATAAAGAAGATCTCCCAGACTGATTCTAAACAACAATATTACCAAAATAATTTACTGGCAGTAACTAAATAACTAAAAATTATCACATGGCAGTAATAAAAAATTGTTAGGAACTAGAGTTGAAAAAAATAGTCAAAAATGAGCAGGTTAAAATATCACCGGATTTCCAAATACAAGTCTTGGCTCATAACATTCCAGATTTAACTCTGGTTGAAAAGAGGAAACTATAGATAGTTAATGTGGCAATACCAGGAAATAATAAAACTGAAGACAAAGAAATGGAGAAGATCCCAAAGTATCAAGCTTTGAAGACTGAAATTGAAAGTTTATCACATTAGCTGTCCGTAATGATCCTGTTGGTTATTGGCCAACAAAAAGTCTTGGATGGCACTTAGAAAATCTGTATATTGGCTCTCCATATATTATTTGCAAAAGGCCACACTACTTGGATAAGCACTTCTACTTGAGAAGAATTTGATAAGTATGAAGGCCAACACCAAGTAAAGTACTGGGAGCTGTCATGTCCTGGGATGATAATTAAACATCATCAAACAATAACATCTGCCAATCCCAGGTCCTCAGGAAGGACTTGATAGGTAGATAAAAATACCAAATCCAGTCTAAACATCTGGTTGATGGTGCAACCAACCATGATAATAGAAGGGATAACTATATCTTGCCAAGGCAATCATATGATTGTAAACTATTGACAGGACAACTGCTTGAGAAGATACAGGCAAGGGACTGTTCTGTCTCTTCTCTTTTTTTCCAAAAATTTCCTCCTTGCTTTTCTAAAAATAAAAATGGTGCTGGATGCCATACTTTTTTCCCCTTCTGTTCCAGTTTCAGTTTGAAATTTATTTACCCACTCATTGCTACCAAATAGGTACTCTAATTAATTTTATTCTTGCTATGATTAACTGCGTATAACTTCTTAAGAAATTAGCAGGGGAAAGAAGAATTCAGTAAATCATATAAACGGCCTCTAAGTGAGGTTAAAATCGTCATTAAATAAATCACACGCCCTAAAGCCCGGCTTCCTTCTTTTGTATGCATAAAATATATCTTTCTTTGTGTTCGCTTCTCTTTCTTTCTTAAACATTTATGGGGAGAGGGATTTACTTTCAGCAGGCCATTAGCAAAACCCAAAATTTTCTTGGTTCCAGCAAGCATTCTTTTCTTATCCCTTATTTTATTACCTGTTTCTTTTTCTTCTGAATCTATGCCTCTCCTTTTTTTCCTTATGACCTTTCTCTCTGCCTGTGCATTTTATTATTTCTAGACTTACCTTCCTCAACTTTGTAGTCTAATAAGAGCCTAACCTAAGCTGGACTTGTTGCAATCAGGAATATATGGTGACTCTGCTTGGACTGAAAACTGGACCAAAATATTAACAGCAGAAATGACTACAAATTTTGGAGCTTGCACAGAACACACTTGACTTGGTTACTGCATTACCTCATCTTTAGGTTATACACAAAGGTCTTCTTGTTCTTTGGGTTATTCCTGTCATATCATGGAGTTCACAGTTTTGCATTTCACCTGAGACTCCATCCGGTCTGCAACATCGACAGGGAAAATCACTGCAGCTCTCATATCGTCATACAGGCATGAAGATATACACAGCACTGGTAGTCCTCGACTTATGACCACAATTGAGCCCAAAATGTATGTGGCTAAGTGAAAAACTTGTTAAGTACGTTTCCCCCCATTTTATGCCTTTTCTTGCCACATTTGTTAAGTGAATCGCTGCAGTTGTTCAATTAGTAACCTTCTGTATTTTGGGGAGTATAAGTACATTCCCCCCCCCAAAAAGAGCATGGAAATGTTGGTGTGTCTTATACACCAAATGCAGCCATTTTTGGCCTCCCGAAGCCCCGCCCCTGCATCCCATTTTTGCAAAAAATGGGACCTGTTTTACAAAAATGGAGGGGTTTTTTTTGCCTTGCCCCAGCCCTGCAGAAACCTGCAGAGGGCTGCTAAGGGCTGAGGGAAGGCAAAACCTTTTTTTCCCTTACTTACCTCTTCGAAATCATGGTGCGTCTTTTACACCGGTGTGTCTTATAGTCCGAAAAATATCGTAATTGTAAAGTCTAGCTCCCCTATTGACTTCGCTTGTCAGAAGGTTGCAAAAGGTGGTCACATGACCTCCGGAAACTGCAACCATCATAAATACAAACCAGTTGCCAAGCATCCAAAGGTAAATCGCGTGGCCGTGGGGATGCTGCAACTGTTGTAAGTGTGAAAAATGGTCATAAGTCACTTTTTTAATGCTGTTTAACTTCGAACAGTCACTAAAGAAACTGTTGTAAGTTGAGGATTAGCTGTATATTGAACCATAAATCATCCATCTGGTTCGGTTTGTATTAAATTATAAAAAAAATAAACCACCTAGGTTACCATCTTGCACCAATGCAGTCTTTAAATAACCTACAAAGAATGTGTAGTGGATACAGCTTTCATTAGGCTAAATAACACCAAAATCAGAGCACAAGGGGAAAAGTACAAAGCATATAAAACAGCCAGGTATTGTCCCTCTTCTGTTTGCCAGTGAAAGACTGCTGCCATCTGTTTTTAGTAGAATGCTTCCAACTGTATGATAAACAAAACCACTCTTGTGCAACCTAAAAACATGTTTTTTAAAAGTACTCATGATACTCCCAAAGGTGTTTTTTCAAGAGGCAATTGGACTTTCTTGTTTTTCTTTGAAGACATTTTGCTTTTCATCCAAGGAAGCTTCTTCAGCTCAGACTGGATGGTGGGGAATGGGAGGATTTATATTCCTTGCAGACAACTGGTCATTTGCATTCTTTTAGAAAGTAGTTGAGGCCCCTTGGAGATTTGACTGTGTCCTCAGAGTCACCTGAATAGTGCAAATGGGTGTGGAGCCGCCTTGGAACTGCTAAAAGGACTGTGCTTCGGGGGGGGGGGGCAGGCCTCCGGGGGTGGGAGAGGCCGTTTTCACCCTTCCCAAGCTCCAAGAAAGTCATGTGCTCATTTGCAGGGCAGCGAGGGCAGCATGCATGTGCAGGGGTTATGGGGTGGGGGGCATTAAATTATGGGGGTGGGTATGCAAGCCCACGCGAGAGAGAAAGTACGCATGCGTGATTTTGGCACCCGAGGTGAAAAAGGTTCACCATCACTGCTCTAAATAATGCAAATGATGAGCTGTCTGCAAGGAATATAAATCCTTCCATTCCTCAGCATCCAGTCAGAGCTGAAGAAGCTTCTTGGATGAGAAGCAAAACATCTTCAAAGAAAAATGAAAAGTCCAGTTGCCTCTTGAAAAAGCACGTTTGGGACAACCACGGCCCTGGATGACTGAAAATCTCCATAGACATTTACTCATGATACTGGTGCATCTGTAGGAAGGGTAAAGTGGTCAGGTAGAGGATAGTAGCATCTATCTTGTCTGTATGGCAAGCCATTGCATATGTATATAATTTTGTACATTCTGACAAAAGTGGTATAAACATCTGTAGCCATCACTGGTACAAATCTCTTTGTGATAAACAGCTGGAGAACTAGAGTGGCAATACGGACAAAAGAATGTGCCTTAGTTGGATGTGATGCTGATAGCCAAGAATTAAAGAAATAGTAAATTAGGCAGATAAGATCACTTTAGATTAATCTTTACAAAGATAGAAAACTTAAATAACTCACTAAGATGCCTTGATTTTGTTACCTGCAGGAAAGCTAATATCAATCTTAGTCAATGTCTTCTGCTTTCCTCACCAAAAAGGGTTTTCCACATCTCACCTAGATTTGGCTCTCAGTTTGTAAAACAAAATTATCAGATTCCAGCTTGAATGTTTCTGCTTTTACCCTAAAAATGTTATCATTTATCTACAAAATATGAGCCGTCAGTATACCTATCTTGGTGCTCTTCACTTTATTGCCTTTCTCTTTATTTCAGTACAACCTATCTACTATCTAAATATGGCAAAGGCTGTCATAAAGGTAAAAGAGAAAGTGAGACAGTTTACAGTTGATCATTCCATTTTGTCCACTGTTCAGTAATGGTATCCTCTTTTCATTACCAGTTCGGTAGTGGGAGCACACGCACCTGCACACATCTGAGCATGTGCAGAACCTTCTGCACATGCACAGAAGGTCCATGATGATGTCTGGGTGGGTGGGCAGAGCCTCGCGCTGCTGCCACTACCAGTTTGCCTGAATTGGTGCAAACTGGCAGAATACCACCCCTGCTACTGTTCCTGACTGAGATTAATAGTTGAGAAACTAAGCAGGAAACAGAAAAAGCAAGAGCAAGCGGGGGAAGGGAGAGAGGGAGGGAATGGGGGAAGAAGGAAAGACTGATCAGGACATTGGAAAGAGTCACCCAACACAATGAAGAGCAAGAAAAGGAGAAAAGTTGAGGTTAATCCATTTAGCAACATCTCTTCTTCTCCCTCTGACAAATTGCATTGCTTTCCGCACTGCCTCCCTGAAGTTCTGAAAGTTAGGATTGTAGTGACATTGAATGACATGGAGGACACCCCTGGAATTTAGGCAGTCATGAGATTTGGATAATTGAGGTTTAGATAATGGGTGGTTTTCATTATATCTGACACATCTGTTCAGCGTAAAACTTACATTCTCTCCCATTTTAAGATTAAAAATTCCAAATTGATCTCTGTTGGTAGCTTGGAAGCAGCTGCTCGCATTATGTTGTCAGCTCTCAACCATTTCACTGGATCCTTTCCCGAAATGGAGGTTGAACACACGAAAGAGATTACATGTTAAGTATCTGTAGGAAAGGACACCATCTGTATGCTGCGTCCATTGGATGATTTAAACTAGGTACAGAGGGAGGTCAGAATGGGGTTGTTGAAAAACATCACGTCAGGTTTATAAAGAGTTAAAAATGGATTAAAATATCTTCTAAGCATTTTTTTTTTAAATGTGCACTCTAAATTAATTTTTACTGGTAATCCAGATTGGGTTAAATAACGCCTCATTATTCGGCTGCACAGCTGAGGCTTCTCAAAATGTTTATCTTGTTTTGTAACTGGTACCTTCTGGCATATTCCAGTGCCAATTCTTGTAGCTATATTTTGGCTATATTTCATTCTCACTATTTTTGGAATGGAGTTTGCTGGTTCCAGGTGATTTAATAAATTGCTGCTGCAGCTTTTTTTTTTTTTTTTTTTTGGTGTGTTCCTTTTAACTTACCCATCTGCGCAACACATGCGTAACTTCCAATCTGTTGGCAGTTTGCAGAAAGACAAACTGTCAGAGCTGTGTGGATTTGACAACTTTGTTCCCAATTAGATTAGTGGTAATTTTAACAGATTTCAGGCCAGTCGGGGAAGAGGGGGCGGAAGGGGGGGGAGAGAGTGAGGGAGGGAGGGGGAGAGAGAGAGAGAGAGAGAGAATGACACATTATTAAAGCATCAATTTTGACAGACCTTGAGCACACAGGGTATCAGTGTAAATTATATTAAACGCTTTGATTACAGCTATAAAAGTATTACCTTTTAAAGTCATAAGTGACTGTGTTGCAAATATAAAAAGGAAAATGGATTACTGTCCCCTAAATGATGGAGGCTGACCCAAACATGCACCAGACACTTGCTTGGCTGTAATCTGTGGATGTAATGGTAGAGGCATCATTAATTATTCATCACCCCAGCTACACAACAGATGTGATTAAAAAACAAGAGCAGCAATCAAAGCACTACCTCTTCTAAAGAAAAATAAAAAAAATAATGGTTCCAGCTCCTGTTCAAGATGCCAATGTGATCTTTAATATGGTCTCTTTGTCTCAGTAGGCAGCGGCCAGTAGCTGGCCTCGGTTCATCTCTGAACGCTAAGCGTGGTCAATCCAAGTGATTGCTTGAGTGGGATGTCATCCAGGCTTTGGGCTGCTCTGGGAAGCTGAAAACAACACCCATGAATGAAAGAGCAGTCAGTGATTTCCCTAACACCAATCAGGAAGTGAATTTGACTTGAGAGCTCGCTTATCTTTGGCTTTTGCATACGTTTCTGCTGGCCATTCAGTATATCCTCTCTCTGTGTAATGAATTTCTCCAGATACAACAGAACTCCCAGAATTGTTTGAAAATTCCACTGCTTACAAGAGGTGTTTTTATACATCCCAATGCAGATAGAAGATCTTACCGTTCAGTGTTCAAGTAAGATGAATGGATGGATGGGTGGATGGATGTGTAGATAGATTAGATAGATAGATAGATAGATAGATAGATAGATAGATAGATAGATAGATAGATAGATAGATAGATAGATAGATAGATAGAAAGAAAGGTAGGTAGAAAGGTAGGTAGAAAGGTAGGTAGAAAGGTAGGTAGAAAGGTAGATAGAAAGGTAGGTAGCTAGGTACCTAGGTAGTTAAGTAGAAGATGATAATGAGAAAGGGAGAAGGGGTTTTGGTTTCTCTTTTGAAATGAAATGGGCCTGCTGCTAATTATTTATTTCCAGATGATTATGTGAAATGTTGGCTCTGGGTCTTCAGCTGATTGTCTCTTTGCTCATGAGCTCCAGCTGTTCATATTGTCTCTCTATAGAATTGCCCTCTCCCTGCAGGTTTTCCTGGCTTTTTCCCAACTCCTGCACTGCCCATTCTCCTATCATAGCATTTCTTTCTTCCTGTCTATCAGTTCTGTTCCAAGATTCGCTTTCCTTATAGCAAACTGGGCTATTATGTCAGGTCAGAGGTCTAATGTTATAGATTTTTCTGAGTCCTCACTTTAGAGTGATTAATGAGGATCATAGGTTAGTCTCTCAGCAGCTGATACTTCCTATTATAAACTTGATATGGGACTTGATGGACTTAATTTCTTCTTCCAGCAGTGTGTTGGATAGTTAATGCCCATACCTCTTCTGCCCAAATGTACTCTTCTTTAGTGGAGAACCATTAGACCAGGAATATATAAATAAAGCATAATAAAGCAATTAGCAAGCTTTGATACCAAATTCTAAGTCTTAAGTTTCAATCTAATTTGCCATGAATATATGCATGGTCTAAAGCCACTTAAGAGCCTGGGTGGAAGGAAAAGTTGACAAAATTGACAAAGTTGTTACAATTTTCTGAGTTGGCCTCTCTCATTATAATACAATATATGCTGTTTCTCGATATGTATGCACATATATGTTCTATAGGTATTTTGATTTGCATACAAAGATAGGAAGAGATCAGTTACTTTGCATGTGCTTTGTCCAAGATGGGTCAAAGGCCTTAGTTAACAGTTTTTCTAGCATTGAGTTATTAAAAGGAAGGCTCAATATACAATTACATTTCTAGTTTAGGGACCTATACTTAACATTTTGTATCAGTTAAGTTGCACAGTTTCTGTTAATATAGACTCACAGAGCAAAAAGGGACCTTGGAGGTTTTCTAGTACAACCCCCTCCCCTGTTCACAGCAGGAGACCTTATATCATTCCAGTCAAATGGCTGCCAGTCTATTCTTGAAAGTCTTCAGTGATAGAGCATCCACAACTCTGAGAGGCAAGATATTCCATTGATTAATTGTTGACACTGTCAGGAAATGTCTCCTTAGTTCTTGGTTGGATCTCTCTTTAACAAGGTTCCACCCATTGCCCTCTGATGCTTTGGATCCCCTCCAAAACACAAGTGCATCCCACTTCTTGGAAGGTTAATGCACAGCAATGGCTCCTGCAACAATGATGGCTGTTACAACTGCCTTTTATAATAGCCTCCTAACAGTTATCAATATTATATTACTCTATTGCCCACTTCATTTGGCAAAATGGTCACAGCCATTCTATGATGTCATCATGATTACCAGGAGTTAGGAATTAGGCAGATAAATAAAATCAACTTTGAGGTATCAGGTATCAGCATAGTATATATTGTGTAACATTTTGACACACAGGGACAGAAGCATGCTTTAGATTAGCGTAGCAGTTAAAGACATTTCACTAGAAACCAGAAGACTGAGTTTTAATCTTGTCTTATGCATAAAGCTAGGAGGCAACTTTATACCAGTCACTTTCTCATCCCTAAGAAAAGGGCAATGGCAAAACGGTAGGAGAAGGAATGACAGAACGTCAAGGTGGAATCTAAAGAGGAATCAGCTTAGAATCTCTACTTAGCCACACATGAATTAGGTCCGTCCCCGCCCCCCTTGAATTGATGTTTTTCCAGCACCAAAATAATGCTATTAGTTGTGTAGATTCCTATGCATAGGCATGATTAGTAATCAATCAGTTTAGTAGTCACTCCTGACAAAACACTTTAGAAAATTGCAAATTTAACTGCATGGATTTGTTCATGTAGCCACCTAAAGTGAAGATTGACTCAAAGGTACGAAGTGTAATGCATCATTTCTAGACTGTGATAAGTTCTAGCATCACTCAGCCATCATTGACATATGAAGCTATTACTCTGTTTTTCAGGACAACCATCATTGGAAGATAGGAGGTCATTAATGGGGATTCTGCACCAGAAGCTAGAATTCTGAAGACATGTTGAAGAACATGTCTCCTTCTTCTGCAAAGAAAAAGCTAAAGAAATCATGGCAATGTCTTATTTAGTATGTTTCTTCAAATTCCTGATGTGCAGACATTGTAAATTTAATTTTGGGTAATAGCAGAATTAAAACAAAGTTGCTTTTCTATCATCATCATTATCATCATCATCACCATCATCATATACTATAAAAAGATTATAGTAGAAGCTTGTTGTGGTATCTTGTTCCTGCCTTGCTTAATTTTCTTTTCAGTTCGTGCTTCTACGCATGTTGTCAGGTGGGAAGTGCCATCATTTGTGTTCATTAGTCAATAAAATGGCATATATTATTGGGGCACTGTCAGTGTAAATTGTTTAGAGCGTTTCTAAAGCATAACTGCCAACAAGGTTAACGGAAAGAAATGTGTGTTAAAATCAGTTGTCAAGCTGGAGATGGAACAAAATAGATAAATAGACTGGTTTTGCAGCAGTTTAAAATGTGTTGTATGGAGACTCTAAGGGACCCACAGACAGGTGCAGAACAACAGGATTTTAAATGTTCTCTTTCTTTTGTCCCATGCTAAAAAGATTGTTCTTTAGAAGAAGAGGTATTTTTCCGGGTAGGTATCACAGTTTAGCATCGCTGTGGGGCTTGCCAAGATCTTTTCAACAGGGGTGGTATGATTGTTAATCCCTGGAGTGCTAAAGTTGCTGCTGACCTTTTATTATTGCAGCTATTATTCCTGCAATAAAGGAAATGAATGACCATTGAGATAATCAAGGAGAAGTGATGTGAAATGGTCCTGATAATAGCTGGAAGTAGATTTGCACTGAGAGGCAAGTTATTGGGGGGGAGGGGGTGACAAGGAGGATACACCAGAAGATAAGTTCATGAAGATAATCTTGATCTAGCCCCAAAATTGGAAGCTCTATATAATTCAGAATATTTTCCAGCAGAAACCTGAATTTAATGGTCCTTATTTCTCATCACATATAAGTTTGATCTTCAACAACAAGCAAAGGCTTGTACGTTCACTTGAGTAACATATTGCTTACTAAAATGAAATCATTAAAGTGGTCAATTTAAACCTACATACGCATAAATGCTTTGGTTCAAGTATGTCTGATTCTCAGTTTTTCAGAACTGGTTTGCCATTGCCTCCTTCCTAGGGCTAAGAGAAAGTGACTGGCACAAGATCACCCAGCTGGCTTTGTGCCTAAGGCAGGGCTAGAACTCACTGTCTCCTAGTTTTTAGCCTGATGCTGATGCCTTAACTACTACTTAAACAGATGGTGATAATGATGATGATGATGATGATGATGATGATGATGATGATGATGATGAGAGAGAGAGAGGGAGGGAGGGAGGGAGGGAGGGAGAGAGGGGGTGAGGAAGGGTGAGATTTCTTTTTCCGTATAACAGCTTTTTAAAGCATAATAATATCAACTACTATTAACTAATTACAATATGCTATAATGCACAATGTTATAATTATTATGTCCCCACTTTTTTGATTTTTAAAAATACTATCAGTAATGATAGACAAGAAAAGCCTGCTGGATTAACATAGTATGTTGATTGGGTATCACCTGCACTCCAATGTAACAAAGATCTGTAGTGAAGAATCATAAAGAATTTTTAAAGTCAGATATTCTTCCATTTATAGATATAGATAATCCTGTAAAAATGCATATCATCATGCAGTATCCACAATGTGGACATTTATATATGGAAGAGACTGTTGTATCCATATTGGCAATTTATACCATAGATGTAGATAATACAAAAGTATATCATATACATAAAGGAGGAGCTGGGGAAATTGATAAATTTTCATTTATAGCTTCAGACAAACTCAGTCATGGAACTTGGATCAATGGGCAATCAAACGTAATACAGGTAAGGATGTCTATAACGATACACTTTTTTTGGTTGTCGGCTAAGTTTCTTGTGTGGAACAATTTGGGAGAGACAGAAAACATGCAAAGAGGTCAAGTCTCATGACTTCCATGATAGTTTCCCACCTCTCTCTCTTTATATTTTTAGAGTTTTCTACCAAATCTTCCCCCCCCCGTACATTTTTTCTTAAAATTCTGTAAGGTAAACAACCTTTTGTATTCATAACATGTGGCTTTAAATAACAAGAAGACATTTGTTACATGAGTTGGTCTTGAAGCCCCCTGATAGTCTGGCAATGAATATCTCAACTGGTTTTAAGAGCCGTGTTTTGTTTCTGAACTTTAGTGGTTGCCTTTTTAACTGACCTATGAAATTCAGCTCTGTCCCTTTAAACCTGCTGTTTGCTTTGAGATACTCATTTTCTGCCCTTATTCAGGATTGTAAGTCTGGTAAATCAGCCTCAATGGCCACCAGAGAGAGACATCTCTGGCAAAAGTTCAGAAATCAGTGTTTCGGAAAGATTGGTTTGACCAACTCTCAGGTGGATGCATGTTTTTGACCAACTGCAGTCAAATTCCAAATGACATTTAACTTCTCCCTTGCTGCGCTTCTCTTAATATGTGTCAGTTTGTGTAAGCTTTCTCTTATTGGGGTTCAAGTGTGTCTCTTTTATTTCTTAGGCTTATATCTTAAATATCTAATTTTGATGTGATTCTTTGAATAGTCCTGGAAAAAAGCATGCATGTTAAAACATGCCTCTACCAATTAAAAAACAAAATAAACAAGATTTATCAACACTTGCAATGCATGTAACTCATCAATGTTGTGCATTTTACTCAGAAGTAAAGTGAGTGAGTGGGTTGCTGGTCTTGGAACATAAGGAGTTAATGACGACATGGAGCTCCTAAGTTGCATGTTTCGTAAAACTCATGGCCTAGTTTAGTAGTCGTTTGTCATAAGATGTCAGATAGGAAACCATCACTTAAGGACCGCAGAATGCAGTCAGTCAAGCAACTAATTGGTTGGACAATGGCATGAAGGTCTCTGTCCCGGAAGAGGGTACATTATCAGAATAGTTGAAGCAAGACTAGATAGATGAGCATCTCAGTGGTATAAAACTGAACACTTGGCTGAATTACACTAATGTCAACTGGGAGGGCAGCTTTGTTTTTTTTTCTTTGGGAACTGAACATCACAACAGAAAACTGAAATATATCATTTCCCCATATCTCCAGGCTGATTTCTGAATGAACCTGCTAGTCAGTTGAATGCTTGAGATCATGAGGCCAAGCTGTAAGGGACTTGAAAGACCACGAGCTTAAATACCTCAATCTCGTTCATCTGAAATGCTTCCAAGTTCTTTGTTTCGTTCAACATACCCTTCTTGTCATATAGAATTCTATTCTAAAGAATTCTATTCTATATTGCCTTGCCCAGGCAATAGTTAAATCTGGAAATCATCAGCAATTTCTATTCCATATGATGATGTCAATATGATGATCTATTATCATTGCAAGTTCTCCTTTTTACCTTCATTTTACCAACAGACAGAAAGTTAAAGTGGTTCCCAAACTTCCTTTAATGACCAGTTCAGCCATCATACAAATCCTTAAAAAATGGAGATTTCCAATCCCTATTAGAGTCCACAGCCTGAAAGTCACATATGATCTCGCTAGGTAAATTATCTGGAATTCAGACAGCTGGCTTTGGCACTTGATTGTAATTCCTGAATAAGTTCAGGATTAGCCATGTATATCACACATTATGTTAATCCAATTTTAGGCATCAGATGCTAAAGTTCTACATGGGGTTAGCCTTGAAGAGCATTTGAAATCTATAGCTGGTACAGAGTGTAGCAGCTTTTTGTGCCCCTCGTGTGGCCCATGTTACACACTGTTTTGTGAACTGCACTGGTGTGCTTGTGGGTGTTGGTTATCACATTTAAAGCCCTTCACAGCACTGGCCAAGTTACGCTAGGAATTGTCTCCTCCCATTGGGATTGCCCTGTCTCCCCTGTTCTGGGATAGTGGGTTGCAATTTATTTACTACTGGTTCGCTCATGCACACATGATCATGCAACACTGTCCAGGTGGGTGGGCAGAGCCTCCTGCCGCTGCCACTACCAGTTTGCCCGATCCAGGGCAAACCGGCAGCAACCCACCTCTACTGTGCTGGCAGAGGAGGCATACTGTGGGGCTCACCAGCCAGGGAATTCCAGGTGGCAGGTTCCAAGAGAAGAGCCTTCTCTGCTGTTGTTCCCACCCTCTGGAACATCTTGCCTCCCAGAGTGAGATTGGGACCCATTCTCCTGACATTCTGCAAGAGCTTGACGACTTGGCTTTGCCAGTTGGCCTGAGACTCCAATGAGTGAACATCACACTGGAAGTGATTGATAAACAGATCCCACCTTTCCTACTGATCCTATTCCCTTTCTCCCCATCTTTTAGTTGCAAATGATAAATTGTATTTTTATAGTGTTTTTTTTCTTATTGTACACATGTTTGTGTGTTGTTTCATTCTTTTTAACATTATAAGCTGCCCAGAATCACTTTGTGGTCAGATAGGTGATAAATAAATTAAATAAATAAACAAATAAATGAAGTTTGATACTAGAGTTAGAATAACACTGAACAAAGGGGTCTTATGACAGGTCTCATAGGTGTGGCCATCCCAATATCCCCATGATCACATGATTCAGGGCTGACAATTATGACACTGTGGTGTTCCACAGTAACATGACCACTGCACAGAGCTGTGATGGTTCAGTGGTTAGAATGCAGCATTGCAGGCAAACTCTGCCCAAAACCAGGAGTTCGATTCTCACAGTCTCAAGGTTCACTCAGCTTTCCAGCCTTTCAAGGTTGGTAAAATGAGGACCCAGATTGATGGGGCAATGTGCTGACTCAGTAAACCACTTAGAGATGGCTGTAAAGCACTATGAAGCGGTATGTACGTAAGTCTAAGGGCTATTGCTATTTTCAGCCTTTACTGCCAGTTTATGACAAGCTGGGGAAGCTGGCAGAAGGTTGCCAGTAAATGTAGCTTGGTCATATGACATTGTGCCTTACAACTGCATTGTTTAGCCCTGGAGTTCTTGCTCCCAATTACCATCAGTACAGCAACACCCTGTCAATGAAAACTACCTAAATCCATTTCTTCTGTCTTGCTTGAATTCAGGTTTTTTTTTTTTTTTTTGGCCTCTGTCCATTCCACACCTCTACTCATGGGAACCTTGTTTAAAAAAGAAGGGAGGAGGGGTTTCATCCAACTATCAATTAAAAATTATTCCTCAAAACATGACCTTATTGAAATCAGTCTTCTTTTGGTGACTCCTGAAGTTGTATCACTTTGTGTGATAGAACCACTTTGTGAACTCCTTTGATTCCTGCTCAGGCTATTAGATAATAGTTGGGAATGAAATGCCATAAAGGATAAAATTAATTAGTATCCTTTAATATCACCGCGTCAAGGGGATGTAGTGGCTCAGTGGCTAAGATGCTGAGTTTCTGGATCAGAAAGGTTGGCAGTTCAGTGGTTCGAATCCGTAATGCCGTGTAACGGAGTGAGCTCCCATTACTTAACCCAGCTTCTGCCAACCTAGCAGTTTGAAAGCATGTAAAAATGCAAGTAGAAAAATAGGAACCACCTTTGGTGGAAAGGTAACAGCTTTTCGTGCGCCTTTGTTGTTTACTCATGCTGGCCACATTACCACGGAAACATATTCAGACAGCGCTGGCTCTTTGGCTTAGAAATAGAGATGAGCACCACCACCCTAGAGTCAGGAATGACTAGCACATATGTGCAAGGGGAACCTTTACCTTTACCTTTACTATCTAAAACTATCTTTACAATAATAATGAAGGCTGGTCTGCAAAACACAATCAGCCGTGCCTGTTTTAAAACACACTGCTTATCTATGCGTCTGTATTTAATATTAATACAGCTAACTTTATTTTTTTTCCAACTAGCTTTGTTTCTAGGACAGTACAGCAATTACATGAGTCATTGTTTATCTAACAATGCAATTAGCATTTTCAAGCCTCTGCTACTTAAAACACTGTCTTAAAACATATTTGAAAAGTCACCTTGCCTTAGAACTGTCATTTTTAATATGCCAGAAATTATGACCGGGAATTAGACGGATTAAAATAATATGAGTTTCAAAGAGTTTGAAGTCATAAATAAATGGTTTATTGTGACTGTAAATAGTGTGTGTGTGTGTGTGTGTGTGTGTGTGTGTGTGTGTGTAATCATCCTGCATAGATAAGTGATTTTCTTTCCATAGTTACGCATTCTCCTTCTGTTCTCCTTTTAAGACCATTTTTTTTGCAAAATTCTTTTACTCAAAACTATTTAAGTCACATCACCATACAGTATGTCATAAATCCATCCCCTGAAATAACTTTAGATAGTTCTGAATATGATGCATCAGATACAACAGGCAATACAATAGTTCCCAACACACAAGTGTCAAAAGTCAGGGTCAATATATTTTCTTTAAAAGGGGTTCTAACCACCCATGGGAATCTACTCCTATTCTGGTAGGCCCTATTTATTAATTTTATTGAAGCTCAAGGGTTTAACACTGCAAGGGGAGAATATATATACAGTATCTAAATGATATAACAAATGAAATGCTTTATCATTGTTTTATGGTGTATTTCAATAAATGAGGCTTTGTTCTATCTCCTATTCATATAGGATTTCATAAGACTTTAATAAAATGTATGCCCACATATCATTGTCATTACTATTATGCAACAAGATGGAAGAGATTCTGGCTTTTGCGGTATGTATTTCTCTGGGAAAGTTTTGAGTTTCAATTTATTGATCCCCACCAGTTCTCATCTTTCAATATAAATCAATTGAAGAAAAGGCCAAAAAACGTTATAATGTGTTTTTGTGCCCTCTTGATCCTTCCAGCAAAAGACAAGAGTATCGTAAAATGCTGACTGTGCTGGGTTTTTAGTAGAAAAAAATCAAACTATAGAACGTGGAGAAGTGAAGTGAGAACAAAGGTCACCAAACCAATAAGAAAAAGAAGAATTTTTCCTCATTGGTTAACCTCCACTGTGAGTATTAAATGCTACCCTGATTTATTGGAGCAAATGGCTTCTTTGCTTGTTTTTCACAATTCGGAAAGTATACATTGCATCAATTTGAACTTCTTCCATTAACTATTCATACACAGCATTCAATGTTCACTAGTGAATCACCTACATTTGGAAATCTGGACAGGTCATTATTGACATGCTTAAGAAATAATAATGTACACATACTGCCTTAGTATATGTGTACAGAGGATGTAATTTTGAGAATCAGAAACTTTATTGTTTTGCAGATAATATATAAACAATGAGATGAATGCTGGTTCTCTTCAGGAAAGTTCAGATATTATGCTAAGGCACCATTGGAGGGAATTCTCACTCAGCCCAAAGACAAGAGAGCAAGGATTTCTTTAAAATAAATTAAAAAGGAGAATTTTTTAAAGTTTGGTAGTTATAGTTGTAGTTGTAGTTTATTTGTCTTGTATGCCGCCCATTCCCGAAGGACTCCGGGCGGCTCACAATAAACAAGGGGAGGGGGATAAATAGACAAAACAACACTTTAAAAATACGCAACATTCACAGTTTCCATGGGGCTGGATATTTCACAAGCCTGCTGGAGCAGCCAGGACTTGGTGGCTTTACGGAAGGCCGGGAGGGTAGTAAGAGTCCGGATCTCCACAGGATCATTCCAGAGGGCTGGAGCTGCAACAGAGAAGGCTCTCCCCCGGGGAGTCGCCAGCCGACATTGGCTGGCAGATGGAATCCGGAGGAGACCTAACCTGTGAGATCTAATCGGTCTATGGGAGGTAATCGGCAGGAGGCGGTCTCTCAGGTACCAAGGTCTGATGCCATGTAGGGCTTTATAGGTAACGACCAGCACCTTGAAGACTAATGGGTAACCACTGCAGCTCGCGGAGGATAGGTGTGATGTGGGTGTATCTGGGTGCACCCACAATCGCTCGCGCGGCTGCGTTCTGGACTAACTGAAGTCTTCGAACACTCTTCAAGGGCAGTCCCATGTAGAGCCCATTACAATAATCCAGTCTTGAGGTCACAAGGGCGTGAGTGACTGTCTGAAGGGCCTCCCGATCCAGGTAGGGTCGCAATTAGTGCACCAGGCGAACCTGGGCAAAGGTCCCCCTGGTCACAGCCGACAAATGGTGTTCTAAAGTCAGCTGGGGATCCAGGAGGACTCCCAAATTGCGGACCCTCTCTGAGGGGCGTATAATTTCACCCCCCAGCCTGAGAGATGGGATACTTGGCCAATCTTTGGGAGGGAATATCAGAAGCCACTCGGTCTTGCCTGGATTGAGTGCCAACTTGTTTGCTCCCATCCAGACCCTAACAGCCTCCAGGCACTGGCACATCACTTCTACTGCTTCGCTGAGTTGGCATGGGGCAGACAGATACAACTGTGTATCATCCGCGTATTGGTGGTACTTAATCCCGTGCTGGCGTATTATCTCACCCAGCGGCTTCATGTAGATGTTAAATAGGAGGGGGGACAGGACCGAACCCTGCGGCACCCCATAATTGAGGGTCCTTGGGGTCGACCTCTGCCCTCCGACCAACACCGACTGTGACCTGTCCGAGAGGTAGGAGGAGAACCACCAAAGGACAGTGTCTCCCACTCCCACCTCTCGCAATTGTCACAGAAGGATACCATGGTTGATGGTATCGAAGGCCGCTGAGAGGTCAAGGAGCACAAGGATAGAGGGGTGATCCCTATCCCTGGCTCGCCAGACATCATCGATCAGTGCAACCAAAGCAGTTTCCGTGCTGTAACCAGGCCTGAAACCCGACTGAAAGGGATCCAGATAATCGGTTTCATCCAAGGACCATCGGAGTTGAGAGGCCACCACTTTCTCAACAACCTTCCCAACAAAGGGCAGGTTGGAGACTGGACGATAGTTGCTCAAAATGGCTGGGTCCAGAGATGGTTTCTTCAGGAGGGATCTCACCACCGCATCCTTTAGGAGGGGTGGGAAAATTCCCTCCCGGAGAGAGGTGTTAACTATCGTCCGGATCCAGCCGCGTGTCACCTCCCTGCTGATCGAGACCAGCCAGGAGGGGCACGGGTCCAGTATACAAGTGGAGGCGCTCCCCGCTCCCATGGCCTTGTCCACTTCCTCAGGAGAAGCAAATTGAAACTCAATCCATAAAGTATGCTCAAGACCTTCCCCCGGTATCTCGGCTGGTACCGTGCAATTGGAGTCCAGCTCTGTCCGAATCCGAGCGACTTTATCCGTTAAATACTGAACAAATTCCTCAGCTCTACCTTGTAAAGGATCATCCGCATCCCTCCCTTTCAAGAGGGAGCGGGTTATTCCTAAGCATTATTACAGATAATGCTCCCTGTCATCTGTTCATTCTCAGATGAAACATTTTTAATTACAATCCTTATTCACAGTTTCTTTACAATGGTGTTTTACATTTTTAAATTTTCTTTCATCATCAGATTTAAAATAAAGCGGTCGTATATAGAACAGACAGAAACATACTATTGTATTTGTGAAACCATTGGTCCTTTTAATGAAACTTATATGAACAGGAGATAGACTAAAGCCTCATTTACTGAGACACGCCATAAAAACAATTATGAAGCATTTAGTTTGATGGATGGATGGATAGATGTAGATAGAGATAGATGATAGATAGATAGAGAGAGAGAGAGAGAGAGAGAGAGAGAGAGAGATGATAGATAGATAGATAGATAGATAGATAGATAGATAGATAGATAGATAGATAGATAGATAGATAGAGATTAGATAGCTATAGATCACTCTATATGATGTTGACATAATGCACATTTTCTTGTTTTATGATTTGAGAAATGTCAGCTAGAATGGGTTTGGATTTCATAAACATTTCAGCAAGATAATCAACAGTTATTTCATATGAAATGTGAAGAAATTTGGAAAGTTCAACACAGAAGTATGATTAGTCCCAAACTAATGAGACAAGAGAATTCAAAAGCTACTGAACAGACATCATGTCTTCCAAGGTAATATTTAAATGGAATACTCTGATTCACATTTCATAGCAATCGCATTTGTTTTTCTGTTCCAACCTTCTCAAACTATAAGATGATCAGCAACAATCCCAGTCTCCCTAGCAATCAGAAATGATGGAAAGTGTAGCCCAAAATATTTAGGAGGATTCAGGCTTCACATATCCAACTGATGAATTAGCATTAAAATATTCAGTCTGGATGATGGTATACCTGATTTATGTGAAGGAAGGCTAGCAACAGGTTGAAAGGTTTCTACTCTGACTGCAAAGACCTTTGATCCATAACAGATCCCTAAATCATCTTTGTGACAAGTCAAGATGCCAATTTTATCATCATACAATAGTTACAATGCTGATATACTATATCACACATTTACAGCAGTATTAATGTTTCTACCCCCCATCCCCATTGGAGCTGTTGGAGCTGTTGGTTAATTGCAGTGCTTCTACACTCTAAAGGGAATAATTAATAATTGCACACTGATTAGTATTACGATTATCAGGTTAGCATTTGTTGTAATTGTTTTCCCCGTGATAATTGTTTCATAATTTCACTGGTTGCTGATTTGTTTATCATTTATTTATTTTGCTTTCCTAATACGGTCTACAACAGGTATGAATTTCTGTTTAAAATCACCTAACATACTTTTGTCCTTAAAGCATACACTATCACTTTTAAAGCAACTGGCAATTTGGGATATATTTTTCTCTATTGCAACTAACACCCCAATCTAAAGGCCCTAAGAATGGCATATTTTCCTTGCTTAGAAATGGAAAAATGGCTGAGTACCGTATATGGAATGACTGGTGAATAATCTGAAGGGAGAAAAAAATGAATGTCTACACATACAGTCAGTGGTACCTTGGTACTCAACTGCTTTGAAACTCATCAAATCTAATGAAGCTTTAGACTTCATTAATAGAATCACACTTGCTTTCCAATTTAGTAGTAAAAAAATTCCCTTCCCTTCCACAAGTATGTTCCTCTGTAGTATAAATATAAAAGAACTAAGTCTATTTAACTTGGTGAAGGGGAGGTTTAAGGGAATAATAAATACTAGAAAGAATATAATGTAGAATATAGAGTTTTTTTCTGCAGGATTAGAGATTCATGGGGGGGGAGTTCCCTCCTCATGAATATCTTCTTGAGGAACTAACATGGTTAGTAGTCTCAGTGTATGGAAGAATAAAGTGTGATGGCTGTTTTTTTTCTGGTACCCTGTCCTATCAGTCTTGATTGAAATAGTTTTCCTTCCATGATTGCTCTTTGAGCTGGTGTTTTTTCTGCTAGGGCTGATTCTTGCTTGTCTAGTATTGATTAATAGGCATGATGTGCTTAGGGATGCTTGCCTCTTTCCTTGGCCTTCATTTGCTTCCTTTTTCAAACGGTCTGTAGATGGAGCTTATGTCAGTGTGTCTGTTAATGGTAAGTTTGTCAGAGCACATTTTTGCATTTTTGGATCAGGTTCAGGGTCTAAAATACCTGGCTCTGACTCAAGACTTCGTATCTGTGGATAGTAGGGCCAGCTGAATCTGGAAATATTCCATCTCTAACCTTGGATGGAATAGCACCTGCCCATTCAAGAGTACTTCTGGACTCAAAGCTCCTGCTCAATGAGGAGGTGACAACTGTAGCTTGGAAAATGTTTATACAAATCCATCTACGGCACCAGATACACCCTTTCCTGGACTAGGAAGCCTTTGGACAGTCACTCATGCAGGGGTAGGCTCTGGCACTCACTACTGCTGGTTCACTCATGGGCGCACTGCACGTGCACTTCCTATGTGCTTTGTGCGCATATGCAGTGCAGTTAAAATTATTCTGTGCATGCACAGAACCCAAAAACAAGATGCCGGCGCCTATGGGGCATGGCAGGCCTGGGTCTCTGCCGGTTCCAGCGACCCAGGCCGCCAAACGACTACCAGTTCAGCCAACCCGGTCCGAACTGATAGGAACCCACCACTGCACTCATGCCTTAGTTGCCTTGACTACTGCAACACATTCTACATAGGGCTGCCCTTGAAGACCACTCAGAAGCTTTGGTCCAGATTCCAGTACTTCAGACAGTGATGAGTATGCCACATTATGCCCATGTGACAACCTGTCTACAAACTGCACTGGTTGCCAGTATACTTCCAGTTGCAATTCAAGACACTGGTTATGCCTAATAAAACCCTACATGACCTAGACCCTAGTTATCAGAGGGACTGTCAATCGTTCGTGTATTTCCAGCCAGTAAGAACCAACAGGTTGGCTCTCTCCCTTCAATTAAACAATGGCTGTCCTCCAAAAAGAGGTTCCTCTGGAGATCCATGTGATTCCTGACCTGATAGCTTTCAGGAAAATCTTGAACAGGTTCTTCCAGTCCTTGTGCAAAGGTGGTTGTATAAATATATATAGACCTTTTTTCTCTCTGAACTTGAGCAAGGAAGGATAAATGACACTAATGTTATTTTAAACAGCTCTTTAATTTTTTTAAAAATATTCTATGTTGTTTGTTTATAGTGCATAAACCGAAACAACTTTGGAATTATTTTGCTCTCCAGTTTAATATCTTTCTCACTATAATGATTCCTGTATATTGTATTCTGTGTCTGAGTGTGTGCACATGAGTGCATGCACATGCATGTATATTCTGCACTGCTTAGTGCTACAAAATCCTAATTGTACTTAAACACGTGCTTAAGTGCTTTGTTGAACTGAAGCCCAGGATGGGAATAAAACTTCATCTGGATCCTACAATCCTAAAATTGCTCTTACAGCACTTAACTGATTCTGGGCAGTGGAACTGGTGCCAGCAATGTGCTTTCAAAATTGGTCTGTAAGACCCCTTCGTGGCAATAGTATATTAAAATATGAGGATAAGGAGATTGCAACATCATTTGCTGGGTTTATATGTTGCTCCATAGAAGATGAAAAGCTCCAGGTATGGAAAAGCTCCTGCAGGGTAGGAAATGAATAATGTCAATGCAGTGATCAGATTTTAAACCCTGGACAATCTTGATTTTTAGAAGCTTTCATGCTCCTCCTTTTGCCAAATTACTGCTAAAAATCTAGCAAAAAAAATCTGATTTTTCTGTTCATAATTCTTTATCTAACACTTCTCTCATCAGTTACAGATGAGGCCCAGATCATAAGAGTTACAACAAACTCAATACAATCTGCAAATACAACGTTAATGTTGTATTAATTAAGTAGAGTGCTTACTTCTGTTGCCAGAGCTGAACATAGCAAGACCTTATGGTTTGGGCAAAGACAGTTTATAAATTAGTAGCCACAAGCACCTATCCATGGTAGATTGTTGAGGTTTGTCACATAACCATGATCTGGAGTGGGTGTCAAAAGCTATCTTATAGCATGCAAATGTTTATCAGAACTATGATATACGTATAGCCTGATGTTAGAGGAGGAGATGGTATTCTGAAGTTGACCTTCCTTCCCTAAATCCTTCTTGCTTATCTTCTAGGTCCGTGATGGTGAACCTATGAGCATGCATGCCGGAAGTGGCACTCTCTGAGCATGCAAGCCATCACACGTTGCTCTTCTGGGTTCTGTTGTGCTGGGAAGCTGCACACTGGCCACCTGGTCTTCTTGTTTCTGGTGTGCATGCATCCCCAAAGACCAGCGGGGCGGTGCACATGTGCGTGCCAGAAACCAGAAGATTTTGCCTCAGTGCCAAAAAGGTTCACCAACACTGTTCTAGGTAATTATCTAAGTAATTACACAGTTACTTATGTAGATGTTTGTATGCCAATTGCTGCTTATATTTAGAAACTTATATGCCTATACATGGTAGGAACTGCCCTATTGCCTTTTTTCTTTTTTAAAGATGGACAGGATCATAGCTTTGGCCCAGTTCTCTGGAAAGTATGCAGAGGAATAAAGGAAAAGAGAAATGCAAGAACTGGAGCCAATAAAGAAAACGAGAGATCCAAGTTCTGTAACCCACCAATCTATATGTGTCTTAATTAGTTCAGCTGGAATGAAATCATTTCCTGGGGATTTCCTTGTCTAAAGCTGCTCAATTAGTTGCTTAACTTTTGAAGTAGTGATTGGGGGCCAAGAAGGGATACCATTATTGGTGCAGTTTAAAAGAGTGTAGCAAGGATTTACTGAGGCATTAAGCTCAGGGTTTTGTTACTACTTCTAGACAACGTGAAAAAATAATATTGCTACCATTATACGCATGTTCCTCAGTGGATTTAATTTTAAAGGCTGTAGATAATCTAAAATCTTTGTGAGAAAAACAGATTGTTGTTTCAACATGGAGTAAGCTGACATGGATTTGTGATTGTACTCAGAGCAGAAAGCATATTTTGTGGAGGTTTTTATATAGAGGAAGTGTATTTGGGGTTCTGTGTATGTATGTGTATTCATTGAAACTTTTCACCAATATTCTGAAGAGTGTTGCAAATCTGGACATTCTTAATTGGCTGATTCAGAAGAGTGGGACAATTATTTTCAATTATAACATAGAACTTACACAATTAGAAGTCATGTTTTTAATAGATATTTCAAACAAGATTTGGAATATTCTTCCTCAGGATGACATCCCTAAAGAAGAAAATGAAACGTTTTAATACTATACTGTGCTGAACAATTCAAAGATGGCAATCATTGCATAGTTCTGAAGTGATAAAGAATTGCTGCCAGTCCATATTTCTCTGGAAAGTTGTCTCCATTAATTTGACTTCATATTAAGAGTGTGCAAAAAAAAATTTCCACATAGCACTTTCACTGCAAGCTGGTGGTATTTTGAGTATCCTAGAAGTTGTTAGGCGTTACAGTACTCCTATTCCAAGCAAACTGTTCTGTTCCAATATTTCAGGGGTTGCCACAAAGAAGGGGGGGGTCAACCTATTTTACAAAGCCTTGCCTACAAGAAGGCAAGACAAGGAATAATGGATGGGAACTAATCAAGGAGTGAAGCAACCTAAGAACTAAAGACACATTTCCTAACAATGAGAACAATTAACCAGTGGAACGGCTTGCCTTCAGAAGTTGTAGGTGCTCCATCACTGGAGGTTTTAAAGAAGAGATTGGACAACGATTTGTCTGAAATGGTAGAAGGACTCCTGCTTGTGCAGAGGACTAGAAGACTTCCAAAGTTCCTTCCAATTCTGTTATTCTGTATTCTCTTTCTGGCCCTTCCAATATAAACTGATGAGACTGTCAGCTTCTGATTTCAAGTGTTGTAATTACTATCTTTCAATGTCTATTTATTTCTGTAAGTGTTTCAAAAATGTTCCCTGATTTTATATAATTGTCCTCCCCATAAATGAAACATTACATTTGGAAAGCTATTGCTCTAGACTGACATTTTAAAAATATGACCACAGGGATGTTGCAACAATCATAAGTGTGCAAAATAATCATGTCACTTTTTTCATTGTCGTTGTAACTTTGAATGGTCACTCAAGGAATGATTGTAAGTCAAGGACTAGCATTTCCCCTCTTTGCGTTTAGTTTGGAATCTCCAGTTAAACAAGGACAGAAGTTTAGAAAGATAAGAAAGCTAAAGTCAGACTGAGTTGATAATACTGAAACTTTTTGTTTCAGAATGGACACAGTAAATGAAGAGAAAAAGATATCTCCAGATTCACAGTGGACCAGTAATTCCCCTACAATTTTTCTTTGCTCCTTTTGATTTCAAAATATTAACCTTTAAAAACCATAGCTATTGACTCCTTCTTAAAATATCGGGACATAGTAAACTGAATAGCTTTATAAATAACATGTTGTTTTATAGCAGAAAGAGAATGAGAACTTTTGTTATTTTGTGACCTTTACAGAATAAATGCCTTTTCAGTTGTTTTAATTAATTTTAAATGGGTTGTATTTTTCAAGCATTTTTTCATTTTTGTCAGTAAAAACAATGGAGCATAATATTGCTATTTAAAAAAATTAAAATTATGAATCGCTCTTTTGCTTTTAGAACATGATATCCTAGGTTTTGCACAGAATAAATGGTGTTATTTTTGAGTGGGTTGTCCAAGTATTTCAATTAAGTCCTAAGAGGTGTGTAAGGGGCATGCATAAGCACACCAATGTGCTTACCATCCGCGTCCTACTGTCCCCACTTATTTGTATCCATTTCCTGTAATCATAATCATGTTTATGCTTATATCTATTATCTTATACATGCTTGACAAAATAAATTAAATTAAATTAAGAGTAACAAAATTTGCAATCCTCCAAGATACGTCCTGAATAGTACCTTCTTGAGATATTCTTCTCAAAAAAATTGAAACAACTTCTGCAACTGAAAAAGAAACATATAAATATGAGCTAGAAGTGGAAATGTATACCTATCTCTGTATCTATCCATCTGCTTCCATCCTGTATCTTTTATAAAGTGGCGATAGAATATGGAGGTCTTAAACTGAATGTAACCATTCTTTTCCTCCTTGCAGCTGCTGGTAGTTGAATCCATTTTTCTCTAAACACCCCTTGACTTTTTCCATTCCTTTTTTTTAATTGACTTCCTAGGAGGGATACGGCTTTTTCACTGATAAGCTAAATCAAACTATTGTTGTCACAGCTTTGAAGCACCTGAGTTCTATCCACAGAGAATAACTTCCTCTCCTTTCACATAGTCCTTCTGCAACCAAGATGTCACTACCAGATGTGGCTTCTCCAAGGTGATCCAGGTGTTTCTGCTAATGTGGATCACTTTTGATTGAGTTAAGACCAAAAAAAAGCTCAGATTGTCGGGATGCCTGGGGTTTCATTATGCTTGGGGGGCCATTTCCTTTTTTTAAATGCCTGTTTTGCATTTTATACTTTCAGCTTTGCATTAGTTTGAGCTGGATTATAATCCCCATTTAGAAAATTTACACAGTGCTGGCTGACAGGTAGTTTTTGAGTCTGAATATTTAAATTATTATGCTGCAACCAACCACCTACTATTTTATTTTTTTAAGAGAGGCCCATCTGTGCCAGGGGATTTTCATGTAAAACAAAATATCCAGCTGCTACAGTCAATGGAGAGACTAACCCAAATTTGGGTCAAGAGTGACACCGCGTGGCCAAATTTCTTTTTTCCACCCCCACCCTCCCCCTTGTATCTTTCCCTTTTCCCCCAATGTCTTCCCACTTTTTGCTTTTTGGCATTTGATTTCCACATTGCTTGCTTTAAAAAGACAGATCCTTGGGGCAGTACGGTTTTGGTTTCTACCCAGAACTTTGGTTAAAATATTCAAAAACCTTCTTTTTCTGTCCTTTCTAAACTATTAAACTGCAAAGTGAAAACGGAGCTGACGCTGCAGCCATGAATCTGGAAGTTAGACATTGTTCTGGCACAACACCCCCTCCCCCCCCCACGCCCTCGCTCTGTTGCTTGGGGCTTTGTCTGCAGCGTTTGGCTTTTGGCCCTTTTAGAAAGAAGTTCTCTGAAGATTAAACCGAGATCGCAAAATTAATCTCATTTCTGGTTTATTTCACAGCTGACCTTGAATTGAAGAGATTACAGACCACCATGTAACATGTCTCTCTGGGAGGATGACAGAATTAAATAGTGGAAATGTCTAAGTTTCCCCAATGTTAAAATGTCTTACTAAAAGAGTCAGGGAAGGAATTAATAAAATAAAATAAAAAGATGGAAGATCTTACTTATATTTGTGTTTGATTTGTGTGCTTTGTAGTAAGTCATTTACGGCTTTTACATCATTGCACAATACTGTAAAAAATTACACCTTTGCTTGTAATAAAGTATTTATCATATATATATATATATATATAAATGACTTACTACAAAGCAGACAAATCGAACACAATCAACAAATTTTCCATAAATGAATATGAATATGTATGTATGTATGTGTGTGTATGTGTGTATGTGTGTATGTGTGTATGTGTGTATGTGTGTATGTGTGTATGTGTGTATGTGTGTATGTGTGTATGTGTGTATGTGTGTATGTGTGTATGTGTGTATGTGTGTATGTATGTGTGTGTGTGTGTTTGTGTGTGTGTGTGTTTGTGTGTGTGTATAGATAGATAGATAGATAGATAGATAGATAGATAGATAGATAGATAGATAGATAGATAGATAGATAGATAGATATGTATGTATGTATGTATGTATGTATGTCTTTGGTTATTCAGGTTTTCGCCCGCGTAGACACGTGGCCAAGACACTTCCATTTTTACACGGGAGAAAACCCGAATAACCAAAGACCTACATACAAACACCTGCGAAAACCTCATAAAACGTCTGTGTGTGTGTGTGTGTGTGTGTGTGCGCGCGCGCGCCTGTCTGTCTCTATTCACCCAGCTATCTTATCCTATTCCTTATACCTCAGGCTTTCCATAAGAGGCAGAACTATTCCAGATTCTCTTCGTGATCTCTTGTGAACAGGAAAACAAAAATGCAATTAATATAAATAAGCATTCTTTTCTAATAGACACAATAAGAATTAACATTAGAAGATCCATTTTATTTATTCAGTTAACAAATTTCTATTCCACTCATGTCTCTGGGCGGTTATAAAAATAAAACAGTAAAAGCACATAAATGTGCTATAGTTAAAAACAAAGCTTAAAACCAGATTAAAAGAAAGTTAAAAAGAACAATTGCAGAGCAGTGCCCTGGCTTAGAGGTTTAGACCCTTGTCTCATACTTAGGAGTTTGAGAGTTCTAGCCTAGGCAGCAAGAGATATTTTTCTATCTAGGCACAAAGAGAAAATATTTACTGTGAACTCTGCATAGGTGCCAGGAAGGGCATCTGATCAGAAAACGCTCAACTCTATATCAGTCGTCCAACTCCACCCTGATAAAAGGGATTACAAAATCGTAAAAGGAAGAAAAAAACAATTGCAGAGTTAAAGGGTGGAGGAAGCACCTCCAGTCTACAAACTGCTCTTAGATACAACCACCCCAGGGAGATTGGCAGAATCAGGTCTTGATGCTCTTCTGGAAGGCCAGGACAGTGAGGCCCTGTCTCGCCTCTTGGGCAACTGTTCCATAGTGCGAGGGTGAGAGACCGCCTCCTGCCAGTCACCTCAGATCCCACAGACTAGGCCTCCTCCGAATTCCATCTGCCGGCCAATGTCAGCTGGTGACTCTTCGGGGGAGGGCCTTCTCTGTGGCTGCTCCGGCCCTCTGGAACGATCTCCCCGTGGAGATCCTGACCCTTACTACCCTTCCAGCCTTCCGCAAAGCAGTTAAGACCTGGCTGTTCCAGGCAGGCCTGGGGCTGTTCATTTATCCAGCCCCATCCTAAGTTATGAATGTTGTGGAATTCGAGGTTACGGCTGTTGTAGAATTTTAAATTGCTGTTTTTTATTTTATTTTTTGTATCCCCTCCCTTTTTATTGTTAGCCGCCCTGAGTCTCTCGGGAATAGGGCGGCATACAAACCTAATCAAATCAAATCAAATCAATTGTAGAGAAGGCTCTCTCTTTTTTTTCTAATTATTTGTTTCTAATTTCTTTTTCTGAAAGGGCAGCACCGCAAGGGAAGGCAAAGATATTGAGAGTTGAGTGGGTATCAAATTCTTATTCTACCATTCATACTCAATAAAAGTGTCAACTGTCACATATGACTACCATTTCCTGGAATAAAACCACATCACACTCATGTTAGAAGCACCAAGGGTTGAAAGGATTAGCCAATGACATCAACGTTGCCTGGTGGATGCTCAGTTGGGAGTTCCTTTCATGTTCCTGGCAGGAGCTGAAGCAAAGCATGGGAGCTTATCCTGCCCCACGGCACCACTTAGGTCTCAAACGCAGGTTTACTAACCTCCAACCCAGCATCCTAACCATGCAAGCCATTGTTCTCCCTGAAATATGATAAAAGTGTATTTCTGGTCCTGTTCATCCTTGCCTCAGTAGAAGCCGGATGCTCTAAACGAAACCTTTCTAATATTATTTGTTCAAATGTACTTCAGAATGATGTTTCCATGTTCTTTTCAATTTTAGGGGACTGGGATACTTTAATTATCCACATTAGCAATACCAAAAAGGTCAGAAAGGCTGAGAATCATCTGCTTGTCTTTCATCTATAGACAAAGAAATAAGCAATAAGAATTATTATGGCTCTTCTCCTAGAGACCTTCCTCATGTTACATATCTGTTTGATGATGTAGACCTAGATGTTCCATCAAGTCTTTTAAAAAATCACTATTAAACTCTTCTGTTTCTAAAATCATGTATGTGAATATCTGTTTGTCCAATGCAACTTAGTTCAAATCTGCTCCAGAATCCGTATAAATTTGATTAATAGATCAATAAAAATAAATGCATTTCCCTGAATTTCTGCATAGTAGTTAAGGATAGAAAGTATTGAGGACCAATTTTTTTTGCTACTGATGGATGCCATTCTTCCTGAACAACATTCTGTAGCATTTTTGGTTACAGCCTATTGTTTGCAAACCTAACAATATTAATTATAGATGTTCTCAGGTGTGATGAAATCATAATCATTTCCTCAGACTCCCCCCCCCCGACGCCTAAAATATACCAATTAATTTTTGTTACATTTTTCTTTTTTCTTTAGAAGTAAAATGTAGAGAGTAAGAATCTTTCAATAGGAACAAATTTTTACACAACCTCTTCTATTACATGAGAAAAAGGACAAAAAGATATCCCATTAATTGCACTCCATTTCTTGCTGATGTTGCAAAATAAGTCATCATAAAATTATGAATATCTTTGCTTTTCAGAATAAATTAACCTCTTAGAAACATAATGGTGGACACAGAAGATCATCTAATGAAAGACCACAATTAAAATAATGCCCTAACCTGTGAAAGTTTAGTCCACATAATTGCATAAAGGAATTTGATTTGTTTTGCTATTTTAACCATTATGTTCTCTCAACCAAGGAAATAGCAATGAACTAAGAGAACTTTTCTAGCTTTCTCATTCAGGTACGTTGGCCTTCATGTTTTATGATCCATAAGCAGCATGAACAATGTGTAGGCTGCCTAAGGGATCATGGGATGGATGTGGAGTTATTTATTTATTTGCGGAGGTGCCCCACTCTTCATGACTCTGGGAAGCATATAATTTTAAAAGAGCAATGCATTAAAAAAACAGTGGCCTGAAGATAGACTTACAAAGAAGACCCAATCCAACAAGAACTCCTCTCTCTCATCCTACCGCATGATGGAACGGAAGAGAAGAAGATCTTCATCAGATGGAAAGACGATATCTGGAGAGCATTGTCCGATGTCCAGTTTAAGAGTTCTAAACAAAAAGTTCAAATAAGCTGGTGCTGAAAATTCTAATGCAGGTTTTGCGATCAAGAAAAGCTAAGGGGGTTATTTTATCATTTGTATTGTTTTTCAATGTGTTTAGCTGCTTGTGTTGGCATCTGATTTTTATAAAGAGTTAAAAGTTTCTCTTTCCCTCTTTCCCTTTTTCTGCATACCAGTCAGAGGTAATGTGACATCATGGACCCATATATCTAAACAAATCTGACTTTGTGTCCTAATTTGATACGGCTAGTAATGGAAAAGTACATTTGACCTAATACAGTTTATAGCCTTCTAAAACTAAAGCATCAAAATCAAGAAAATTAGAAAATGTTTGTGTTCTTTCCCCTACTGTAATTTTCTGCTAAAGTCTAACACAGCCTGACATATTTCATGTAAAGAAATACATGTTCATTTACTCCCCACCCCCTTCTAAATTTACTATGAGTTTATTTTGCAAAAGTGTTGACAAGTTGGCATGAGATTGAGATACAAACTACCTACTTGTCAATAGCTTCATGGTATCATTCATTCATTTGTTCGTTCATTTATTTGTTTGGTTTGTTTGTTTGTAATTATTCATTCAATCTGTATAGCCACCTATTTCAGTCAAGGACTCTGAGTTGAGTACAATTCCCAAACTATAAAAACAATTTAATTTTTTTAAAACCATCTAAAATAAATATACACAGAAACAGAGATAGTTAACCAGTTGACATTAAAATGAAGAAACAAGACCTGTGATGGGATTCAATTTTTTTTAGTACCGGTTCTGCTTGGTGGACATGGCAGGAGAAGGATACTCTAAAATCTCCATTCCCACTCCACTCCAGGGGAAGGTTACTGCAAAATCCCCATTTCCTCCCGATCAGCTGTGACTTAGGAGGCAGAGAAGAGATGGGGCCGGGGCCAGTCAACAGTGGTATTTATTGGTTCTCCAAACTACTCAAAATTTCCACTACTGGTTCTCCAGAACTGGTCAGAACTTGGTGAATACCACCTCTGAACAAGACCCTTAAGACAGTCATTATTGCATGCTCAGGAACACACCCAAATTTTTAAAACCTTACAAACAGCCAACAAGGTTAGGGCCATTCTAATCTCTCAGGGGCTACTGCAGAAAAGGCCTGTCTTCTAGTCCATGCCAGGCAACACAATATCTGCAGCATACCCAATCTGCTAGATTTTCAGTAAATAACTTCACTTTTTTTATGAAACATTTTTTCAAATAATAATTATTAAAAGAATCTACCAACATAAGTGACTGATATTGCTAAATGTATAGTTGTGCATTGAGGAATTGCCATGGGAAAGATTTATAGCATTTTGCTTTTAATAATATTGACAAAATATTTAACAAAAAAAATAAATCTGAATTTAACCACTTACTGCTTCTTCTACTTTGTTCCACTGGAGTTCCCAAAACATAGGTTTGGGAAGGTTCAGAAAGAAAATGGCTGTAAGAAAGAATTCAAATCTAAATCAAGTCAAGTTTATTACCATCACAGACCAGACATCAGAACAAATAAAAACACTCAATGACTATCCAGTTAAAAATGCTAGAATAAAACAATAAATAACATAAAATCTACATTAAAATCACAATTTGGCATTGGATCTATCAGTTGCACATGGCCTAACTACACTATAACATCAATCCATAAACTGTGAGGCCTGCAGTCATTAAATACTAAAATGCAAAGCAATAGTAATGAAAAAGGGTTTGCTACATTAGTTGCGTAAAATAGCTACAGTGGATTAATCATATGTTTCTGATGACTCCCCAGTGCTGTTGCACAAAATCTAGCCATCTTTGCTGTAGTCACAGTCTGTTGTATAAAAAAGAATTAATTAATGAAAGGGGAGCTGGAGTATTCACCATATTTACATCAAAATGTTTCCAAGTTTTTGTATTGTGACAGAAAAACCTAAGGGTCGAAAAAGTTATGAAAATTAGTTTTAATTTTCCTTTAATCATCATAATACAGGAAATATCCCAGACTTCTTGCCTTCCCTTGGGAATAGATAAAGTTCCATGGAGCCTGGGGAAGGCGCCAATCCTGGATCTCTTGTGCTGTGCAATGATTCAAAGTTAATTCTTCACTTCAGGCTTCTTCCCTGCCTGGCTGGGTATTTCCAACATCAGTGCAGTTCTTACTAAATATCTTTAATTTTCACCCAATTGTGTTTAAAATTAACCGAAGTCTATAAACCTCTTAGGATGCCTTTTAGGGGCAGGATGGCTCAGTGGCTAAGATGCTGAGCTTGTCGATCAGAAAGGTTGGCAGTTCAGTTGTTCAAATCCCTAGCGCTGCGTAACAGAGTGTGTTCTCGTTACTTGACCCAGCTTCTGCCAACCTAGCAGTTCGAAAGCATGTAAAAATGAAAGTAAAAAAATAGGAGCCACCTTTGGTGGGAAGATAACAGCATTCCATGTGCCTTTGACATTTAACGTCTTTGGACAGTGCTGGCTCTTCAGCTTTGAAACAGAGAGAGCACCGCCCCCTAAAGTCAGGAACAACTAGCAAATATGTGCAAGGGGAACCTTTACCTTTATAAACCTCTTGTTAATGTTGTGCCCATAGATATCAAAGTAGTGGGTACGTATTTGTTGCTTTCAATTACTTTAGTCACTTAGGGTTTTTGAGATTTACTGAATATCTTAGCTTGAATGAAACCAATAGATTTGGATGCTTGTGGAATCGATGTGCTGGCCTCTGGCTCTAATCAGTTCTTACTGTGGTTAATAGCTTCTGAAATTTTCTTATTTAGAGACAGTAATTCCACCAGATATAATTTATTAGTCATAATTACTTAATTCTGCACAATTTAGTGCCTCTTTGATTTTGGCTTGCTGGGAAATGTGATAGAAACTCACATAGTTTCTATGTGAGTTTCACAACATACAAGTATGTTGTGATTTGTTTGTTAGATTCTGGAATAAATTATCCATATCCATCAGGACTTACATTCTATTTATCAATAGACACATAGCGCAGTCTGGTTGAATACTATTGGATGGCTAGCTGAATTCTGGAAATGAATGATTATGAAAGGGAATGACTAGCTGGATCTAGAAATTATGAACATCTTTAGGAGAGGGAGATGATCAAACACTCTAAAACAATCGTAATGGCCCTATAGGGAACATCTGACAAGATGTTCAGGTGTGTTGAGGTTGAGGCTAGCTAGATCCAGGCATTTGTTTAGTGATTTCACAGGAACAGTTTCTACTCATGAATTTACTCTCTAAACAGGTCCACCTAACACCTATTTTGTTGCTCTTCAGTTGCCAAGCAAAGGTATTTTCATTCTCTTATACCTTTAATTGAGTATACACTTAAGTTGTATCTTAAAGTCACTTTGATCTCTCTGGATATATTTTCAAATAAAAGTGTTCTACTTTTTGCTATTTACAGTTGCAGTTATGGCAGCTGGACTTTGTTGCTTTGTTTTCATTTGGTTTTTTTTCTCTGTGGATGGATATCACCCAAAAAGCTTCTGCTGCAGAAAGACATATAAACCAAATAAATGAATAACAGCCTCACATCGTGCTTGTGAATGCTGCAGAGCTACAGTAACTGGTTGCCTGTGGCGGGAGGCAGGATGTTGAACTAAGTGGGTTATTCTAGGAGGACTCTTTGTTCTTATGTCCCTGGTAATCTAGTCTGCCATCTGCACTGGTTTAGATAATGTAACTGTAGTCATAAGGATAATATTAAGGAAGTTAAAATGCAGTTTGTTATAGTTAGAAGTGAAACTGGGAACACAATACAGCGTTTTATCCTCACACATTTGCAGGGGAGAGTAACTGGAAATATCGTGAAATAATGCAAAAGTATTATAGGTGAGCATGAGAGTTTACCCAAGTTTACCAAATTCAAATTATGGGCTGATGTAACTGCTTTGTGGCAGTGAATGGTAGCACATATTCTAGTCTCAACTGAAGAAAGGAGAAGGAGAGGGAGAGGAGAGGAGTATGGGAAGGAGATGGGAAATCAAGGAGACTGCTTACTCAGCCAGGGCAGAAATGCAAGTGGTTGCCTATGAAAAATAGAAGGGTTGAATGGAGCATGAGCTTCTAGAGATAAGGATAGTTCATTGACTTAATAGGCCAATGGGTTAACTGCAAGATTATAAACTTTACTTTGGCAAAAGCTGGTATGAAGCCTTACTCAGAACGTGTTCTCAAACAAGGAAGTTACCTTTGCTTCCTCTTCCTTCACCACAGAAAGGCCTATAGAAGGGGCTCAAGAGGAGGGGTTTAGAGGGGGGAGATGATGTAAGAAATATAATTACAATACAAGTTATGTCCTGTTTGCTTGTGTGTTGTGACATCAGCCTTTCAAGAATTAAATGAGACATGCTAGCCAAATTGTATGCCAGCCACTCCACATTTCCCCTCTTCCTCCCAAGCCTTGATCAGAATTTCAGATAGTAAAAGAATGGTGTCATCCAGTGGTGGGATTCAAAACGTTTTACTACTGGTTCTGTGGGCGTGGCTTGGGGGGTGGCATGGCTTGGTGGGCATGGCTTGGTGGGCATGGCAGGGGAAGGATACTGTAAAATCTCCATTCCCTCCCCACTCCAGGCAAAGGTGGTACTTACCGGTTCTCCAAACTACTCAAAATTTCCACTACTGGTTCTCCAGAACTGGTCAGAACCACTGAATACCACCTCTGGTGTCATCCCCACAGTAAGGCAAAATCATGTAGCCAAGAACTATATCATCAACCTTCCTCCTCCTTCTCCTCCTCCTCCTCTTCCCAAGAAGTTTCCTTAATTTGTTTTGCTTTAATCCACTTTCTTCCAGTCCCTGAGCTTTGTGCAGCCTCATAATATCCCATGTAAAATGGTTAAAATCCTCATAAACACCTATCCTTTTCATGGTTGTTGAAAAGTTGGAAACTGGACAGCAAAGGACTGGTTTAGTCACACTTGCTAATAAACTCCTTGTTCCAGCTGGACTGACCTTCCCCAGAAAGCCCTGGAGGATCATTATCACTAAATTGAAACAAAATACATTGACAAACATTTTGCCTGGAAAGAATAGAAAGCAAATGGAGGCCTGAAACTGTATATTTCCTCAATTAGACTTTTATACTGTTTACAGTGCCTTGTAAGAATTGAAAAACATTTTTGTTTTGTTCAACTGTTTTTCATACAAGGAAATAACCATGCAGCTTTAAACAATTTTTATTAGATTTAAACAGGAAAGAGAGAGGATGTAGCCTTTAAAAGAACAAAACAAAACAAAACCCCAAAGCAACTAAAACAGCAACTGTTTTATTCCATCACTTTAAAGCCCCTTTTTAAAAAGTAAAATGTTAAGTTAATTTGGTAAATTTAAAGAAGACAAAGAGACTAATAACAATTTTTAGTGGATAAATTAAAATCATGCAGTCCAGATTAAAATGAAAACATACCCCCCTTTTTTCAGTCATCAGCCAGTTCTTCGCTGTTGGTCAGGATTAAATCCAGGAAAAGGAATCTGTTTACTCTTTTTCCTTCATGTGCAGAGATTTGAACTTGTCAGCAAGGAACTAAAAAATTATATTTTAGAAATATACATGCCAGATGTCAGAATAGTTGAAATCTTCCATTACTGCTATGGCTCATTTCTGTAAAAGTTGTTTCTCCTATTCTTTGAACGCACAGATATTACATTTCAAATTTTTTAAAAATAGGACAGGTTCAGAACATTCTAAATCTCTAAAAACATTGGCTTTTTTAAATTTAGGCTGAGAAGAAATCCCTGAATTGCAAGCTGTTTAATTCCATAACCTTTTTTGTTCTTGATCAACATATCCAAAAATTTTCACTATTCGTCCAACTCCTATGATCTTTGAGTCAGCAATCTTTTCTCCAAAATCTTGTGATTTTTTCCCCACAGGAGAATATAAAGTCTAATAAGTTTCAATACTTCTCCCTTGGGTGAAGAAAAAGCAGCTATCTCTCAAATTACCGTATGTTTCGGACTATAAAATACACTGGAGTATAAGACGGACCAAGATTTTGAAGAGGTACATTTTTGAAAAAAAACGTTTTTGCCCTCCCTAGCCCCCATGAGCACTCTGCAGACCTCCCAACCCTCTGTGCGCCTCACTTTTTTGTGAAAAACAAGGCATGCAGTGTTTGGGAGGCCTGCAAAGTGCTCCTAGGGGCTGGGGAGGGCAAAAATGTGATGCGTGGGAAGTTTGGGAGGTGAAAAACGAGCCTGTTTTTCACAGAAATTGGCTGTGCACAGTGTTTGGGAAGCCTGTAGAGTGCTCCTGGGGGCTGGAGAGGCAAAAATGAGCAAAAAATGGGTCCATTTTTCATGAAAATGGTCGGTTTTCCTCCCCCCCAAAAAAAAAGCGGTGTGCAGAGAGTTTGGAAGGCCTGCAGAGTGCTCCTGGGGACTTGGGAGGGCAAAACACCCCTGTTTTGGGGGAAAATGGGCCCTTTTTCATTCATTGTTGCCTTCCCCATCCCCCAGAAGCACTCTACAGGCCTCCCAAACCCTCTGCGTCCATTTTTGTGAAAAACGGGTTGCGCGGGGGCAGGTTTTTGGGAGGCCAAAAATGCTGTATTCAGTGTATAAGATGCACCCAGATTTTCACTCTGTTTTTTGTCGGGGGAAGGTGCACCTTATACTGTGAAAAATAAGGTGATTTGCAACATCAGTGTTGCTCTCAGAAACCTCTTTCAGCAAATGCAACGGATCAGTATTCCCCAAACCATACCTCCTCTACCTACTTGGGGGCAACCAGGCACATGTCCTTGGACATGCACACTCTGAGAGAAGTAGCTCCAACATACTCAGAGAACATCTGTTGGAGAGGTCTAAAGAAGATAGGGTTGAACATTAGTGTTCTGTCCTCACTACACATTACTCTGTGTGCAACTTGACATGCAGCTAAATCCATCTATCCTCCAATAGAACAGACCATGTGTGTAAATCTGGATGCTTTATAAAAGGAACAGGATGGGTTATAGAAACTGGGAAAATACAAATACATACAATAATAACCCAAATACAAAACAAGCAGCGTTGAGTTACTGGTGAGCATAACAATTAACAAATACAGATAAATCTAAATCTCACCAGCCCTGTTGTGTGTATGGGATGTGGATTTGCTGTCAGCATTACTACCAGTTCAGTGCATGCAAAAACTTTGTGCGTGCGCGCTCGCTTCCCTCATGCACACGCCAGACACGCACTCCATGCACATGCACATTTGCAAATAAAAAGATTTGCGCATGCACAAAACCTTAAAACTGAAAAAAAAATGCAATGAAAATTGTTTGGTGCATGTGCAGAACCAAAAAACAAGATGGTTTTGCCGTAGGATAACTGGTTCATGGGCATGGCAAGCCTGGTTCGCTACCAGTTCCAGCATAACTAGGCCATCAAGTTGCTACCTATTTGGCCAAATCAGTATGAACCGGTAGGAACCCACCTCTGATGCTACAGATTGGACTGGATTCTTCCTGGTGCTTCTGTTTCCTTCTGATGGAAGGAAACGGAATCTGGCTTCGCAGGATGCACTTGTTTTGGGAGTCAGGGTTTATGGGTAGATGACTGTTAAAGGGCCGGGTCAGCTTCCAAACAATAGAGATTGGTATTTGGCCCCAGCCATTAGATGAGCCCAGAGAATAACAACAGTATATACACAAATTATATCTGGGGGCATTACATAGGATCAAACTGGGAAGCCAGCATTTGTATGGAACATAATATTAAATGAAGCTGATTTCACTGTTTATTTATAAAATGTTATTAAGAATTCAACTGAAAAAGTTGTTTGTAGTGATTCTATTCTACTTCAATATAATCTGTGTTCAATGGTGAAATTCAATTTTTTACTACTGGTTCTGTGGGCATGGCTTGGTGGGCATGGTGTGGCTTGGTGGATGTGGCTTGGTGGGCATGGCTTGGTGGGCATGGCAGGGGAAGGATACTACAACATCTCCATTCCCACCTCACTCTGGGGCCAGCCAGAGGTGGCATTTGCCAGTTCTCTGAACTACTCAAAATTTCCGCTACCGGTTCTCCAGAACCTGACAGAACCTGCTGGATTTCACCTCTGCTGTGTTTTCAAGTACATGTAGTCTAGTGGAGGGCCTGGTGTCATGCACATGGATGCGCGCAGTGCACGCATGCATCTTACCGCTTCCGCGAGCTCTGCAACACTCCAGCTGCTCAGTGGAGTGTCGCACAGGTGCTGTACGCGCTGTGCACATGCATGAAAGCGCCAAAGACTTAAAAGACCAGTAAGGAGCTCAGGCGGGTGGGTGGGCCCTCCGGAGCACCGTACCAGAAGGGTATCCGGTGTTCCAGGCAAACTCCAGGATGCCTGTACCATGGCATAATGCCTGCAACCCACCATTGAGATAGTCCCTGTTCAGCATTGTTCAATGACCATTCAAAGTTACAACAGCACTGAACGAGGGGTCTTATGATTGTTCAGAGTCCCAATGGAAGTGGGCGGCATACAAATTTCATTAAACTAAACATTAAACTTCATACCATTGCAGCATTCTTGCTGTCATGTGATCATGATTCAGGTACTTGGCAACCCGCAATCCCATGATCACCATTTGTAATCTTTACTCCTGACTTCCAACAAGCAAAGTCAATAGGGAAGTTTGCAGGAAGACACTGGAACCTTTCAGGATTCACCTAATTATAGCAATTGAAACTGTTGCAACTGGAATTGGAAATTGGTGTGGTCACATGACATCACACTGAATGACTGTATTGCTTAACAATACAACTGTCGGTCCCCATTACCATCGTTAAGTTACCTATATATGACTAGAAGTTTTAAAGCAGTTTGATTAAACTAATCAAGGAAAAAATATTTTCTCTCTTTCTAAACAACAAAAGTAGGATGCTAAAATACTGTAATTTTTTAAAAAAAAACATTAAAAATTCACACTTCTAGTTGGCCAATGTAGCGTAGATTTTAAATGCAATTTCACAGCTACAGAATGTGAAAAAATTAAGTAATTAAATTCTTAATTTTACTGCAATCTTCCAAATGTTCTACCAACATGCTACAGACATGCCAATAAACAGATGTGGTGTCAATTTTATACTACCAACAGATGTGCTGTTAAGTACCTTTATTGGCAGCATAATTTGAACGTTATGGAAAAAACTTTCTTCAATAGAAATTTAAATAAGTTTTTAATATCTTTCTTTTTTTTTTCTTGAAAAGATACTAGAAGGTACTTAAGATATCTTCTCTTTTTCTGTTATCCTGGATATTTCCTTCTCATATATAAATGCTCAAAATAATCTTTTTGTGTTTGGTTTTAATTTCATTTAACTGTAGGTGGGTTTTTTGTTTTAATTTTTGCAATTATTAATAGCCAAGGTGTGGGTTCCTGCCAGTTCTAACCTCTTCTATAGAAAAGGTTCCACAAACTTACAGTGCCATTTAGAACCAGTTCCAGCTGCCTCCCCCCACCTGTCCACACATCATCAAGATGAAGAGCGAGAGGAGGAATTCTGGGAGTTGAAGTCCACAAATCTTAAAGCTGTCAAATTTGAACACCCCTGTGGGTTTTTTTCTAAAGGGTTAGGGGTGCAAGGGTTTTGTAACTTGACAGCTTTAAGACTTGTGTGCTTCAAATGCCAGAGTTTCTGAGCCAACGTTTTGGTTGCTAAGCAAGAACATTGTTAAGTGAGTTTCACCACATTTTAGAAGTTGGCCATGCCCACCCAGTCACATGGCCAGCAAGCCACTCCCACCCGGTCACATGGTCGGCAAGCCACTCCCACAAAGCAGGCCACACCTACAGAAGAGGTTCTAAAAAATTTTGAAACCCACCACTGCCTCAGTCCCAGTTTTAAAGTATCTGTATCTCTTTATGCAGCCCTTTTGGGTAACTTAAATGTTCAAAAGTCAATCATATCTTTCAATGGATTCACTTAATGTCAAACTGCCTACTGAGACTCTTCAATTTAATTAGAAGTTAGTGCTTAAAAAGTAAAAAAAAGAAATTTGTGTAGTAATGTAATGTAATGTAACTGTCAGCGTTCCAAATACCATGTAGAATTAAATCAGAGTTGAAGGCAAAACTATGCTTAAAGTTCCAATTTAATAAAGCAGGCATGTTGGCACATAGCTGTGGGGATTCCAACTCTGGAAGTTACATCAGAATCCCACCCAGTTAAAAGTTCATGATCTTGTCCCTACACCCACAGTCCATCACATGATCCAATCTCCTTCTTCCACGCTGGCGTCCATGCCCAGCTTCTTCCGGTCAGGTGTGAAAGTGTGGAGACAAAGGATGACCTTGGCTTCTAGCAAAGAATGAAAAACAATACATTCCAAAATCCTACTCCTTCTAATCCCCCCTCCCATTGACTATACCTAAAGAAACAGCATAAGGAAATAAGAGAAAGTGTGGCAGGCCAAAATTCTAAAAGGAATATAAATGCAGGCCTGACAGTAACTACGCAATAGCATCACTTTATAGATGTGTTTTTACATGTTTTGTATTGCACATTTCCTTGCAAAGTTTTATGCCTATTTAAATTTTTGTATAGTTTTTCAAAGTTTGAATTAAAAATCATATCACATTTCCCAACCATTCATACATGTGCGTCAACGGTGGGCTCTGGCAGGCACTACTGCCGGTTCATTTGTGGGTGCGCTGCACGTGCATGCACAGTGTAATAAAAATTGTTATGCACATGCGCAGAAGCGGGGAAAAAAGATGGTGGTGCCTATGGTCACTGCCAGTTCCAGCAACCCAGGCCACCAAACCACTACCAGTTCTGCTGAACCGGTCCAAACCGGTAGGATCCCACCACTGATTTGCGTGATATAGATAGAAGATGATAGATGACAGATGACAGATGATAGATGATAGATGATAGATGATAGATGATAGATGATAGATGATAGATGATAGATGATAGATGATAGATGATAGATGATAGATGATAGATGATAGATGATAGATGATAGATGATAGATGATAGATGATAGATGATAGATGATAGATGATAGATGATAGATGATAGATGATAGATAGATAGATAGATAGATAGATAGATAGATAGATAGATAGATAGATAGATAGATAGCAGAAGCAGAGAGAGAGGGGGGGTTGCAGATCAATATGAGGTTAAGCTGACAATTTATTTGCATCATGTATTAAAAAGCAGGCACTATCTTTTGAAGTGGGCCATGGAGAAAGTCCCAGGGCACCCAAAATACCAATCAGTGTTTGAACAGATGAAACAATACTTTTCATTCATTCCAGCTTCTTGAAGTTCTTTCTTTCCTACATTAGTGAAATCATAAAATATAATACAATAATGCATTGCATTTAACTTTAGTCAACAATGCCCATCTCAGAGAGAGAGAGAGAGAGAGAGAGAGAGAGAGAGAGAGAGAGAGAGAGAGAGAGAGAGAGAGAGAGAGAGAGAGAGAGAGAGATGGATGATTCCTAGATGATAGATGGACATATGGATAGATAGATAAATGATGGATACATAGATGATTGATGGATAGCCAGATAGACAGAGTTAGATCCCCCCACTCTTTTTTCCTGACACTCTGAATTAACACAAAGCATCAAGCTTTAGAAGTGATGATGAAACATTCTCTTATACACACCACACACCTTTTAAATGAATATACCTTTTATTCTCACTTGTAAGAATCCATGAAGATTTCTGGGGTTTGGTTTCAGTACAGTATATAGTTGTGATACAAATATGCTTCCAGGAAGGAAGTCCAGGACCCTTTATAAATGAAACTATCATTATTGTTGATACACTACCTTAAGATTTCTTTGATTTTTTTAAAGAAGCAAAACAATACCGAGTTTCCCTGAAAATAAGACATGGTCTTATTTTCATTTTACCCACAAAATTTGGCTTGGGCCTTATTATGAGGGGAGGGTTTATTGTTTTGGGGTTGCCAGGCAGCTGCTCTCTTCCGAGCAGGCTCCAAAAGAGCTGGGCACAGCCTCATGGTGAATGGCTGTGTTACGCTGTATCAGCAGCGCAACACAACAGCCATGAAGTGACCACGCTCACGAGCAGCCACCTGTCAAACCCCCTTTCCAGCCAGGCACAGCGCCATTCACTGACCTAGGGGTATCGCCAAGCTGTGTGAGCGCCTGTTTGCCGCCGCCCGGCTCCCGTGGCTTGGCGCCTTCAAAATGCCAGTGAATGGTGCTCTGCTGGCAGCTGGCCCACAACCATAGAGCATACGCCCAGAGCGGCCACTATCAGATGACTTGGTTTGGAAGCCACAGAAAAATCCATGCGACAGTGGCAGCAGCAGAGGTGCCCTGGCTCTGCAGGGAGAACTGGGCCAGGGCATCGTGAGGCTGGGAGGCATGCGAGCTAGAGCGGAACAGCCGCTCGCGTAACCCCCCTCTCCTGCCATACAGAGCGCTATTCACTGGCATTTTGAAGGCGCCAAGCCACGGGAGCCTGGTAGCAGCGAACAGGCACTCACGCAGCTTGGCAATATCCCTAGGTCAGTGAATGACACTGTGCCCGGCTGGAAAGGGGGTTTGCCGAGTGGCTGCTCATGAGCGTGGTTGCTTCATGGCTGCTGTGTTGCGCTGCTGCGACAACGCAACACAGCCATTCGCCCATTAGGCTGTGCCTGGCTCTTTTGGAGCGCACTTACAAGAGAGCAGCCACCTGGCAACCCCCCTCTTCAGCTGGGCACAGCGCTGCTCACCAACCTAGTGGTATCCCAAAGGTGCCAAGCCGCGAGAACTGTGGGGGAGGCAAAGGTGATCACGGATCAAAGGTTGTCCAGGGGGCTTATTTGCGGAGGAGGGCTTATATTTTTGCCCACAAGAAAAATGTGGCATGGTCTTATTATCATGACATGTTGTATTTTCGGGAAAACACGGTATTAATATTTTTTTCTTGTGTACATCAATTAGTACTGACAGTACTTGCAACATTAGCTGACCTGTATTGTGAATGATGTTTTCAAGCTTCAAGAACAAACAAAAGAACGATGGCATTTCCCAGAATGAAAAAAAAACAAAAAAAAAACCGTGTGCATCTTTAAATGGCTCTCTTTATTAATATGATATGGCAAATGTTTGCTCTGTTTATTAAATCAACATGAAAGGTTAATTATGCTAAATGACTATGGGTAGAAAACAATTCTTGGAAGATGCTTTTTAATAACAGGTTGGTAGTCTGCAGGAGCCATCTGTTTCCCCCAAATGTTAAGGTACAATCTTAAATTTGTGAGGTTAAAAAGTACAGATTGCAGAGCAGTTTAGGAGATATAAAATCCGTGCTGTGATGATAGGAAAGCACTGATTCTCCTTGACATGAAGCCTGGTAGGTTTGCCAAGTTTTATGAAGATGGTGGTGGGCTGTGAATAATGGGTGGAAACTGCTGGCAATAAGTAACAAGAGGACTCCTGCTGACTCTTTCCCTTCATATATAAGGAGTCAGGTATCCTGCAATGAACCATGGTTTGAATCTATTGCAGGATAAGCATCCATTTGGTTTATTTTTTAAAATACAATTTAATAATGATGAGAGTCCATATCTTGATTTTAAAAATCCTGAAGACGCCCAATTCACTTGTATGAATCCTTAGTGCTTTTCAGAAACTAGCTTTGTTGTTTTCTTGCAGATGTTTCATTATCCAGCTAGGTAACATCATCAATGCTAGTCTGATGGTGTTACCTAGTTTCGGTAATGAAAAATCTGCAAGAAAACAACAAAGCTCAGAGAGCACCAAGGACCTCTTATTCCAACCCTGAGCTAAAATATTCCCCTTTATTGGTACCAGTCACTGGTGTCCAGGGCTTAAAATGCTAAAATTGAAGTGGGGGGACTCAAATACATGATATACATAATATAATTTCTAGAACATAAATATTGATAACACTCATGCCTGTCATTTTTGTTGGTATAGAGCTTCGGTGGTGCAGTGGTTAGAGTGCAGTACTGCAGGCTACTTCTGCTGACTGCCAGCTGACTGCAATTTGGCAGTTCAAATCTCACCAGGCTCATCCTTCCATCCTTCCGAGGTGGGTAAAACGAGGAACCAAATTGTTGGGGCCAATATGCTGAGTCTGTAAACTGCTTAGAGAGGGCTGTAAAGCACTGTAAGGTGGTATATAAGTCAAAGTGCTATTGCTATTGCTATATAAAGCTCAATCTGTCTACAATTATCATAGAACTGTCATTAACAGACCATTCCATCCAATTTTAAAATAGTTAAGCTATCCCACATCAAAACTTTTGTTTGTACTTCTAAACTTTTTGCTTCATAATGGATATAGCACTCCTCTCAACTCTTTTTATTTAGCCTTTTTAAATTCTAACCAATCTCCACAAACCTATCAACTATGTATGTAATTCTGAATTCAGTTCCATTAAATCCTTAGAGCTCACTTTTGTAAGGATGGCAACATTTGATCTAATCTGTTTGGACCAAAAAGATCATTTATTAGTTGCCCAGAGTCCATTAGAGTCGGGCAGCTAATATATTCAAGTAAATAATACTGATCTTTACTGCATTTGTTCATCATCTGAGCATTGTGGTTTAAGGATTGGGGTAAAGGTTACATTCATTGGGATGAACTGTTCTTGATTTGCCCGTACCATTCAGACTCTGCTTTTTTTGTTGTTCTAAACCTTTGCAATCTGTGAGTTTCAGAGAAAGATTTTGCTTGCCAACCATGTGGATAGGCAAAAAAGATCACCTCCCTTTTGAGCCCTTTGGTATTGCATGCACTAAGCCTACAGTCTGCTAATCTAATTATTTGAAATGCACGCCTCTCACTGCATTGACTATGGAATGACAAGCTCTGCCCAACCCAGCAACAATGCACTGCGTCCTTAGTAACAGCAGCTTCCTTGCTATGGTGATTGTGAAAAGCAGTTCATTTATGGTGGCTGATTGCCTGTTGCTTTTGAAGACTGCACAGAGGTGGGTGTCTCAAAACCCGAAAGGGAGAAAGGAAAACATATGCTTAAGGACAGAGTGTTGTTTCTTTTTGCTGAGTGTGATCTTAAGGGAACAAATGACAAACTTTCTTTAAAAGCTATCTCACACTTAGGGAAAGTTAAATCTATGTGAGGATGCAATTAGGCCGTTCAGAATAAGATAATTGGATCCTTGTGAACTAATCGTGAAAGGGGAAAGTGAGTTAGATTTGATTGTTTCATGGACAGGAATCTTCTAGGGAATACTGGAACCTAGATTGAGAAGTTAACAGAAGGCAACAGCAAGACAATTAATAGTGATGTCAAGAAAGCTACATGGAGTTAGACGTGTCCATGAAGTCAACAGGAACTGAGTTCATCTCAAAGACTTTAGGTATTTTAGTAAATTCTAATTGGTTATTTCCATGGAAATATTATGAAAACATTGTATTAATCTAGCTCTGGTATTGGGGGAAGAGAGAGAAAGCTAACTATAGTAAAGCAATGTCATTATGAGGGGGAAAAGAAAAAAAAGTACTTCAAGTTTACTCCAGCATTATATGAAGAAGTTGGGAGTTCTGGAGACATTTCCTAGACTTTTTAAGTATTTTCTGGAAAACCTTTGCCAAGAAATACAACCCAAGACAGCCTGGGTTTGTAGTATTTTTCCACCATTAAGATTTTAAAGCTGGTTCCCCAAAGTGGTCATTATCAACCCACAATGGTTGATAGGATTACTTAAGAGGGTGATAAATGTCTGGGGCTCAAAGCGGGATCTGTAAATGTCTGGAGTCCATAGGTGGCTAATAAATGATAGAAGGGCAATTGGGATCAATTAATCTTTTGTTGTCTCTGCAAGACAGGGGTGGATGGTCATCCATCAATGAAAGCAGCCTGGAGTTGTCTCTATTATTGTTATAGTTATATAACAATATACTAAAAAGTTAAATTATTTTCCTATAATAAATTATTGGGATTAAGTGGAGAATTTGAAATTTTATGACAGAGTCAATGAGCTGAAGAATTTGGGGGTGATAATTTGCTCCATTGTTTCGTTCTGTTATTAACTGCTGCAAACGCTACTAATTTGAAAAGTAAAAAGGGGGTGATTTTTTTCAGACTGTTAATTAACGACAAAAGGTATTTAGAAGGAAATTATTTTCCTATGTCACATTTGCAGTTATATTTAAATAATAAGACTGGAAAAACCTCTAAAGTGAAAATCCTGTAGAGGTTTCACTACAAGAAAGTTCCATTGAATTTAAGAGTCCTTGCTGCTTCTTGGAGTATCATAGGATTACACTGTACAGCAGTCATTTCTTTAGATGCAGAATTATGAAATTTTTAGATGCAACTATTATGAAAATCTAATATCAATTACAGGGCAACCTGTAGGTTGGTTGCTTCTCAAGCTGAATCCCAATATGGGCACAATATAAATCTCAAATTATTAACTAATGTTGCTATTGTGTTAAAATTGGGCCAGTGGTGTGGGAAATTCTTTCAGGATAAATGTATGATATGAAAAATACAGCCTTTTAGATTTGTTCACACTTAATTTACTTTCCTGGGCTTCCTTTAAACAAGGCATTTAATTGATAAACTCTTCAGCCAAGTTTTTGTTATTTCATTACTGAGTTAATTGATACTCATATATTCCTAAACTATTTGCAGAACCCGTCTACCCACTTTCAGTTTCCACTTTTAAAGAAATAAACTTCTCCAGGGAAATTACAGGAAAGTGATCTTTTAGGGAGAACAAGACAGAACTGGGAATGGCTTCAGTAAGAAACCTACCTTATGGATTTGGTGCAAATTACGAGACTGTAATAAAGATAATCGGGAGCAAATATGTCCGATGCCTTGTAGAGAAAAGCGATGGGTAAGTATGATCTCAGGGAAATGTAATTTTGATTAGAATTCATAGCATTATGTCTTTAAATAAAATATCAAAGATGCCAAAAAACATATATTGTAATTAAAATGCAGTAAATGCTAATACGTGCATTAAATTATTATGTAGTTAATCTTTGGTGAGATTCATAGCCTTTGGGGCTGGTTGGTAGCTCAACAGCTCGAGTCCTAATCAAGGACCTAGGAACTGTTAAGGTGACGTCAGAGGATATAAGTTGTTCCAAGTAGGGTGGTTTTTTGTAGAGTCAGAACATACAAGTCAGGTAAATTTAGAATTTTCAAATAGCGAGATAGCCTTTTAGGTATTGCTCCAAGGGCTCCAATTACAATTGGGAAAACACATGATTTCTTTTTCCAAAGTCGCTCAACCTCAATTTGCAAGTCCTGGTATTTTGTGATGTTTTCTTGCTGTTTATCTTCAATTCGTGCATCAACAGATATTTCAATGTCAATGAACCATACTTTTTTTCTTTTCAACTATTGTTATGCCAGGTGTGTTGTGGGCCAAATGCCTGTTAGTCTGGATTCTGAAGTCTCACAAGATCTTGACTTTCTCATTCTCTAAAACCTTCTCAACCTGATGGTCCCAATGGTTTTTGCTGTACTCAAATCCAAACTTTTGGCACAATTTCTAGTGAATAATCTTAGCAATGCGGTTATGGCGTTGTAGGTAGTCAGTTTGTGAAATTTTGCTGCACCCGCTGATCACGTGGTTGACTGTCTCATCTTTCTCATTACAGAGGTGACATTTGCTGTTGGTGGTAACATGTTGAATTTTGCCTTCATGCAGTTTGTGGCTAAGGCTAAGTACTCCTGATCTTAACCAGTTCCAAGTTAGTTTTTGGTCAGCTTTGCCTTCAATACTTTTCAAGTATTGGCCATGCATAACTTTGCTTTTCCAATTTTCAGCTCGCTTCTCAATTACTTCTTTCTTATATTCAGCTTTTAACTTAGTTGTCTTCAAAAGGCCTCCTTTATTTACTTCCTTAATCATTGGTTCTTCACTTTTCTGGATGTAATCACTCAAGCTGTGTCTTTCTTCTTCCACAGTCCGCTTTACTTGTAGGAGTCCTCGACCACCCTCTGCTCTTGGTAGATACAATCGGTCAACATCACTTTTAAGGTGCAAAGCATGATTCATTGTCATAAGCTTCCTTGTTTTTCTGTCCAAATTGTCCAACTCCATCTGGGTCCAGTCAATTATTCCTGCAGGCTATCGAATTGCAAGTATAGCCCAGGTATTTATGGCTTTTATGATGTTTCCTCCACTCAGTTTGGACTTTAATATCTTGCGAATTCATCGAATGTACTTGGCTGAGGTTAATTCCTTGACTTTATTATGCATTAAGTCAGAGGCCTCTAAAATCCCCAAGTACTTGTAGCCTTTTTTTGGTTTTACTGCCTTTATCATTTCTTCATTCTCAAGTTCTATTGCATCATCTTCTATGACCTTGCTTGCCTTGGTTGCCATTGTTGCACATTTGTCAATTCCAAACTGCTTACCAATGTCTTGGCTAAATTCATTTGTGCTTTCAATTAATACATTCCATTCAGCTTTTGTTTTACCAAAAAGCTTCAAATCATCCATGTACACCAATTACATTTTCAGTCCTTTCTTTGCAAGTTTGTATCCACAGTTCACCTTCTTCAAAATGGTTGTCAGTGGTAGCATTGAGAGTATAAAAAGTAGGGGTGAAAGGGAATCACCCTGGAAAATGCCTCGTTTAATTTCAACTTCACCCAGTTCTTCTCCATTAGCCATAAGTTTCATTTTCCAGAGGTTCATTGAAGTTTCCATGAATTTTTGTATGTTGCTGTTGACGCCAAAGATTTTCAGGCATTTCTTGATCCAGCTGTGGGGAACTGAATCAACCGCTTTCTTAAAGTCTATCCAAGCCATGAACAGCTTGGTTCATCTTTTCTTTGGATTCTTTAGGATTAGCTTGTCAATCAGCAATTGGTCCTTTGTTCCTCTTGAATTTTTGCAGCATCCTTTCTGTTCTACAGGAAGCAAGTCATTTCTTTCCAAGTATCCATAAATTTGGTTTGCAATGATACCAGTAAGGCAGTGACATGCGGTGAGCTTCATGGCCGGTGAGGCAAGTGCAAAAGCCCTGCCGAAGCCTCGGCGCCGCATCCGCCATAGAGCGGGACCATCGCCGGCCATGAAGCTCACCGCATGTTCTTCTGTGGGCTTACCGAAAGCCGCCACCGGCACAGCCTTGTTTCCTATCTCCGGGCAGCCCACTACGTCCCGCACTTCCATCCCAGCGACGCCGCCCAAGCTTCTTTCTCACCGATTTAGCCATGCGCTCTGCCGTGGCTTTAGACTGGCCACTCTTTCGAACAGCCCGCCGACTGACTCTGTGTTACGTGGGAGGAGTCTCGTCAGATCGACGATGGATTGCTCTGGTCTAAAAGTCCTCCTCTCGGTCGGAAGGGAAAGAACGCCGCTCTTTACTCAGGCCTCGTGAGGGGAAAAAACCCCAAGACAACACAAAAATGTTGTGGCCCGGCCCAGCAGAACCTGGGAATTGCTTAAGAAAGCTTTCCATTGGTCGGGGATGCCAAAGCGGGGGTTGGAGGTGGGTGGGGAGGAAATCTGTCCACCCCGTGCCAACTCAGTGAAGCAGTTGGCGTGATGTGCCAGTGCCGGGAGGATGTGAGGGTCTGGATGGGGGTGAACAGACTGGCTCTCAATCCTGACAAGACCGAGTGGCTTGTGTTTTTTCCTCCCACAAATTGGCTTAGTATTCCATCTCTCAGGCTGGGGGGTGAAATTATACGCCCCTCAGACAGGGTGCGCAATTTGGGAGTCCTCCTGGACCCACAGCTGACTTTAGATCACCATTTGTCGGCTGTGACCAGGGGGGCGTTTGCCCAGGTCCGCCTGGTGCACCAATTGCGTCCCTACCTGAACTGGGAGGATCTTACAACAGTCACTCATGCCCTCGTGACCTCAAGACTGGACTACTGCAGTGCGCTCTACATGGGGCAGTCCTTGAAGAGTGTTTGGAGACTCCAGTTGGTCCAGAATGCAGCCATGTGAGTGATTGTGGGTGCACCCCGGTACACCCACGTTACACCTATCCTCCGCGAGCTGCACTGGCTACCTATTGGTCTCCGGATACGCTTCAGGGTGCTAGTTATTACTTATAAAGCCCTACATGGTATTGGACCTGGGTACTTGAGAGAGCGCCTTCTGCCTATTACCTCCCACAGACCCATTCGATCCCACAGATTAGGCGTCCTCCGTATTCCATCTGTCAGCCAATGTCGGCTGGCGACTACTCGGAGGGCCTTCTCTGTGGCTGCCCCGGCCCTTTGGAACGAGCTCCCCGTGGAGATTCGGACTCTCTCCACCCTTCAGGCCTTCTGGATGGCTGTGAAGACCTGGCTGTCCCAGCAAGCCTGGGGTTGAGTTCCCCCCCCCCTACACGAATCTGCTGTGTCTGTTGTGCTTTTAAACTGTTTGTATTGTCTGATTGTCTTTGTCTTATTTTTTGTAATTTCCCCTCCCTTGGCTTTGTTCAGCTGCCCTGAGTCCCTTCGGGGAATAGGGCGGCCTACAAATTGAATAAAATCCAAATCCAAATCCAATCCAAATGGAGTAGAGTTGGAGCCGTTTGCGGTTCTGGGTTTCCCAAGGGAAAGTGGGGCAGAGACCCAAGAGAGAGCATGAATAAGTTAAACCAGGTAAAGAAATTTTTTAGGCAGGGCTACAATCCTAAACCTTTCACTTGGAGAGAATTTGTATCACTTTAGTATGGAACACGGTGGCTCACGTGCTTAGGACGACGCGGTTGACAAGCAGAAAGCCAGTGGAGAGCCAAATGCCCGGCATATTAGGAGAAACCCCATTCTCCCTATCTGCCTTCCCACCTCAGCCACCTCCCCCTCCACCGATGCTAGGCGCTCCTCTCTCAGCCGGTCTCCCACCGCCAGCCATACAAGTTGCGGGGCTCTTCAGGTGCCTCAGAGGCTCCCCAAACCTACACAGCTGATTTCCTCTCCCTGCTTCAGAAAGATATCCCCCAGACTTCTCCCAGTGGCCGCCTAACCGTGAGGAACACTGGGAATTGTAGTCACCCTCGCTGGACTGTTGGAAGCCTCCCTAGCGCTGGGGCTTTCTCCAAATGCAGCAACAGGCCTTTAAAGGGCTCCACCCAGCCCACCCAGCCCATTCCTCCCCCTGCCACCGCTGTGTCCAACAGGCCAGGCATCTCACCTTTATGGCGGACATAAACGTGAGACACCTGGCCTGTTGGGACACAGCGGCAAGAATGTCCCTGCCACTGCCCCTTCCCTCTCTTCTCTGGGTAAAGTGGAGATGGGAGGGGGACTAGGAGGGAAGGGGTCGCTCCTCGGGAGTCTCTAGCCAGCAGCCCCAGGAGACACCCCCCCAAGAAGAATTGGGGCCACCAAAGCTCCACACCCACTCATGTTTTGGATGCAAGAGATGGCAAGGTTTGCAGCGAAGGGAATCTGGACCCCGGGAAGGTTGGGGAGAGGTGAAGAGTGAGCCTCCTCCTTCTCCCCCACTCCTCTCTTCTCTGAAGCGCGCCCTCCGAAATAACCCACCCAACGTAAGCGTGCTCAACTGCAACAACAAGGCATGATTTGCTGCTCCCAGATCAGGAGGCGGGAGAATCAGTGCTTTTCTATTCTATTCTATATTGCTGGTCCAAGATAAATATTCTCTAGGTATTCAGACATGTAGGAACTAAAATAATGTTGGATTCATATTAACCAGGGATCGTTAAACAGGACAATCTCTGAATTCTTTTAGTTCAAATTATTTCATCTCCCCTTCCACTGTTTCAGCCTTGAAGCCACTTATGTACACAATTCTATAAATTATATAAAATAATTTCTCTGTAATTTTCACCATATACTTCCAAGTTTAAAGGAAGTGTGCCTGGTGTAGCTCTGCAAATTATATAACTTTTTGTAATTTTCATGAAAGACTTTGTGATGTAAAGGAGAGGTTTATTTTCCTTTTTCACCATGCCATTTTGCTTCTATTCAGACGGATTGGATGAGCCAAAACTTCATTTCTTTGGTATCTTGTTAGATGGCTTAACTTTAAATGCAGTTTTCTATTTCAGGGCAAATCCTTCTTATGGTTGTCATAATGAGAAACTGTGATGGACCAACCACTTGCCCATTCCTACACAATAGAATTTTCCTTGTACTTTGCATACATCGCTCAGAGTAGGGAGAAATTCTAAGAGATAATATTTCCTTAACATTTTTCTTTCAACAAAATATAATAAAACTATTGTAAGATAATGGTACAGAGGTCTAGAGTTAGCAAGTGAAGGAAGCATCCGTAATGTGTAAGATCTGAAATCATACAAAAGGAAGAAATAGAAGAGAACATTGATGGACAAGTTTTTTTCTCCACCATCTACTATTAATCATAATCTATTGTTAAATTGACCACGGAGAGCACTTGCCTATAAAGTCACCAAGAATTGGACATAACTAAATGGTCAAAACAACTAGAATTTTTAAATACTACTGGTTATTATTCCTCATCAGCTGATTGATAAGTAGAGGAGAACATCTATTTCAAATATTCATTCTGGCATTTATTCATTTGTCAAGCCTACATTTTCTCTGCTTATAGGAAGACATAAAACAAGGCTGCTGTTACCACCATGAGCTCAAAATCTAGTCATATGCTTCCTAGTGATGACACCACGTGTCTCTTAGTGATTCAGCAACAGATATAGATATAATTAGCTTGCCTTTTGGGGGTACATCCATTGATTACACTACTTCATTTTTGTCTAATAAAGAAATGTTTCATAAAAGAAAATTTTTGGATGTAAATGGAGAAAAGATAAAGTAGTTACATCTCAGTGCCAAAATATATATCAAATACTTCCCACCCACAGGAAAGCAAAGGAGATTGTGAAGCCTGAGGCACAGTCCATGTTCCAAACTTCACCTCTGTGTAATATAAGACAGAGAAATGGAAAATTTCCAGACCGCAATAAGCCACCTAATCAGCAAATCAATAATGATGTGAATATTGAATCTCAGAACAAAGATGGAATGGAAAAATATACATCCAAACAAACAGAGACAAATATTATCAGATCTGTGGACAACAAAGTAAGTTTACAACTGCTGTAGTCCCTTCATTTTCTAATTCAGTTACAGATAGGAAACAGTCTTGGGATCAGCCCTACTAATAGACCAACCTTTCATAGGTGACCTTCAATGGGTGACCACAGAGATATCATGAGAGTAAATGAGGACATGGAATGAAGCAAACATGGCAGGGGTGTCAAACTTAAGGCCCGTGGCCAGTTCCTGCCTGTGGGATGCTTAGATCTGGCCCGTGAATCTGGCCTGTGGGGTGCTTAGATCTAGCCCATGGGGCCACCCTGGAAACAGTGAAGGACAGCCCTGCAGTGCCTCTGCTAGTGAAAACTGAGGTCAGGCATGGCACAGGTGGCATAGGCACTGTTTTTGGCTGTGATGCAGAGGTGGGTTCCTCCCAGTATGGTTCTGTACACCAGAAGAAGTAGTGAAAATCTGGCGGACTGGACCGGACCATTAGCAATGGCGGTGTGGCCATGCCCTTGTACCAGCGAAAGAAAGAATATCCTGCTGTCCTGGAACTGCACTGTGAGGTAATGGAAGCGGGTCTTGGCAGAGACCTTCCCTCCCCCTTCAGAGATCCCATGTGGGGAGAGAGGAGGCAGCCTGGATTGAACATGGGCTACACCCAGCAAAAGTTTTCCTAGCCCAGGATCCTGGGAGAAGCTCGTCTGCCTAGAGTTGCCAATCCTTCTGCCGGCCCAAGAGGAAGCTTCTGCTGCACCCTCTATAGGCACTGCAGAGGTGCACAACTTTCCATCGGCTTTTCCCTCGGTGGCGCAGATCTGGAGCCCTTAAGATGCCACCATGGCTGGATTCTCCCCCTGGCTGCAAAGCACCGCAACCAACCAGACAGCAGCCTGAGTAAGACGAGGGCACGCGGGGCGAAGAGCACTTTCTCCTTCTCTTCTCTAGTGACCTTGCAAAAAAGCAAGGTCTCCCTCCCAGATGCTCCCAGCCTATAAAGGTGGCAACAGAAGCTTCCTCTTGGGCCAGCAGAAGGATTGGCAACTCTAGGCAGATGAACTTCTCCTGAGATTCCGGGCTAGGAAATTTCTTGCAGGGTGTAGCAGCCCTGTATGGTGGGGAATGGGGTCCTGCCAATCTTGGGAAAGGAGGCACACAATAGCAGAGGGTGAAGGTGCTCCCCTTCGCCCTTGGTAGAGGGGGGGGTGCTTTATCGCATGCCTCCTTTCTTTCTCCACCTGCCCCAACGAGCGAAGAGACACTGGCCCCAAACTGCCCACCTGCATTCAAACCAGCCCACATCCTCTCTCCTGCATGGGCTCTCTGGAGGCGGAGGGAAGGTCCCTCCCAAGACTGGCTTCTTTCTTTCCCTCCTGCGGCGTCCATCCATAGTGGGAGGGCACTGACTGTTCGACAGGGGTGGAGAAAGGGCGGCTTCTTTGCCAGCCTTCCAGCTGACAAAACAGAAATTTTCACCAACTGGAAGGGATGTGAGTGTGAGAGAGATTGGGGGGGGGGAGAGAGAGAGTGAAAGAAAGAAAGAGAAAGAGTGGGAAAGAAAGAGAAGGGAAGGAAGGAAGGAATGGAGAGAGAGAAAAAGAGAGAGACAAAGATAGAAAGAGAGAGAGAGAGAGAGAGAAAGAAAGAAAGAAAGAAAGAAAGGAAAGAAAGAAAGAAAGAAAGAAAGAAAGAAAGAAAGAAAGAAAGAAAGAAAGAAAGAAATTATGACCACAATTGAGCCCAAAATTTTGGTTGCTAAGCAAGAGTGTTGTTAAGTGAGTTTCACCACATTTTACAAGTTGGTCACACCCACCCAGTCACATGACCTCCAAGCTATGCCCACAAAATAGGCCATGCCCACAGAATAGGTAGTAAAAAAATTTGAAACCCACCCCTGCTGTGATGGCTTCCTATAGCCCACTGCTAGCAAAAACAGAGCCCGTGGAGGCTGTGTGTGGCCCGCATGGGCTCCATTTACAGCCGTAACAGCCTTCTGCAGCCCTTTGCCAGCGAAAACAGAGTCCCAGACTCTGTTTCACTGGCAGAGGGCTGCAGGAGGTCATCATGGCTGAAAAAGGAGACTCTACAAGTGACGTTGAACTGGCCATAATTCCCAAAATTCCAAGAGCCCACCCTGAACAGACTAGACTGGGGATGATTGCATGAATAGGAATAAGGCAATTACTTAGTAGTAGAGTATGGACAAATTATCTATTAAGTGGTTGTTATTGTGCTATTATTGCCATCGATGGACAGAGATGCATGTTGGATATGACAAAAGACTGGATAAATCTTTTGTTAAAAAACATTCTTCCCTCATGCATACATGTATCTCATGATGATTCATGCCTTCAATTCTTTCAGTTCTTCTCTTCCAACTGTGATATTAATAGTTTTTGTATAATGCAGGAGAATGTGTCAATTTGTGGGGGGGGGAAAGAGCTGGAACACCACCAACCACAAGCTCAGCCCTTGCCATGGTCATGATCTTTCATCCTTTTTCCCCCATTAAAGGATCTTAGTATTTGTACTGATTTTGCAGAATGACAATTGATTTTTATTCTCTTTTTTTACTTCCTGTCCATTATTTAAGGAACTGAAACCACTAAATTTGTATTGTGTTACTGCACCCGGTGGAGATAAGTCTTTATCTTATATTCACTCTACCAAAAAACCAACTTTTGAAGCTCAGAATTCAAAATCATTTCAACAACAGGTAAGTAAATATGATTAAATTTTCAGTAGTTGCACTTGGTTTCACAAGCATCTTTTAGAGAGTCAGAAAGGGATGCGGTGGCTCAGTGGCTAAGACACTGAGTTTGTCAATCAGAAAGGTGGGCTGTGCGCCTTTGGCATTTAATCATGCCGATCACATGACCACAGAGACATCTTCGCACAGCGCTGGCTCTTTGGCTTTGAAACAAAGTTGAGCACCTCCCCCTAGAGTCGGGAATGACTAACAAGGAGAACCTTTAACTTTAGAGAGGCAGAAATAGTCCAATATACTTTACCACAGTGGTAAAACTTTCTTACTAAAGTATTATATAAAACTTGTTTACTGAAAGCAAATAGTTTTATTATAGTATACCCATGGCTTTAACTGTGTATAGTATCCTAGGTCTTTTCTGGACTAATTTCAAAGTGTTGGTAAATTAATTTTAAGCTATATTCAGATGATGTGAAGGATAACCACACGTAACTACCTTGGTTTTCTACCAGTGCTTTTTACTAGATCCTTGATCAGATGTCATGCTAAATGAAATGTGTCACACATCTACCATAAAGAGGGCCTTTTCAGTTATGGCATCTCACTTCTGTTCTTTCATAAAACTTTATGATCGTGCATAAGTATATCTAATGATTCTACATAATTGGGAAGTTACAGCAGTGTAATATTAGTTTTATCATCTGCTGCTACTTTTGCGTGCTTTAAAAAACATCTCGATCACAAATATTTATTTTTAATATTTATTTATTATTAAAGCAAGAGTCAATTTGGTGTACTAGTTAAAGTGTACTGAGCTAGAAATTGGGAGACTTAGTTCTAGTCTTGTCTTAAGCACAAAGCCAGCTTTGGGCCAGTCATTCTCTCTTAGCCCAAGGAAAGAGGCAATGGAAAACCATTGTGAAGAAATGTTGCCAAGAAAACTGCAGGGACTTGTCCGTGTAGATCAGTGTTTCTCAACCTTGGCGACTTGAAGTCCTGTGGACTTCATCTCCCAAAATTCCCCCAGCCAGCTATGCTACACTGGTGTAGATGCTTGGAGCCAAGACTGATTTAGAGGTACACACATATCCATATCCAAGGACATACACACAATTAACATTGTTTGGATATAAAAATCAATTCTTCAAAGGTGCTTGGAGAAGATAGTAGACATCTAGTAAATTCTATAAAGGAGGCCATAATTAGAGAATGGGCAGATATCACAAAATTCTATTCTATAATAATTCTATCTAATCATCTATCATCTCATTTATCCAGCCACCTTTTCCACTTAAATGACTTATCATAAAATAGATAAAAATGCAAAATATAAAACAAAAAACATAGCAGCCAAATTTCTTAATAATTGTCAACAAAAATAAAACATTGGCTCATTACACTTCTGGGTCTAGATCTGGGTATAAAACCAAGTTTTTAGATCTTGCAAATGGCCATCAGGGTAGGGGTTAATCTAATCTCAGGTGGAATGATGTTCCACAGAGTGGGCATCATGGCAGAAAGGTCACTCCTCCCAAGCCCCATCAGTCGACAGACCTTATCTGATGGTGTCCATATCATGACCATCCTACTAGATCAGGTGGGAAATATAGAAATAATTGGGGCAGTCCTGTAAATAAAATAATGATATTTCTTTCATTAGGGCATTCTGCCAGAGTTAACAGAGATAAAGGATGATGATGATTCTCTTCTAGTTCTGCTCAGAAAGGAATTTGAGCTGCATCCTATAAGTCTTACTGCTTTGGCCAGCCTGAATGAAGAACTCAAGGAGATGGATCCCAGGAAATCAGGATTTCTGTCTCAGGTCCAATTGAGCACACTGCTTCTCAAACATGATATCCCGCTACAATTACCAACCGTCAAACTGCTTTTCAACAGGTGTTCACAAGATAATGACCAAGAACTGGTATGCTAGTATAGGATTTTGAACTATATATCAAATTTATAATGTTGAGCTTATTGGAAAGGAGCTTTTTAAAGACTACTTTATTTGTTTGGCATATTGATGGCCCAGGTCTGGAGGAATCTTAATTTATAACCACAAATGGGGTGTTGGGGGGAAACATCATGTTCCCTACTACTGTAAGAGATAATAGCCAATGGAATTGACCTTTCATAGGACTGGAAGGTTGTTTGTCAATTAAGGTAGCTCTGAAGGAGGATTCAACAAATCTTGTGTGAATAAGGCTACCAAGAATTTTCCTGTAGAAGATAGATAGATAGATAGATAGATAGATAGATAGATAGATAGATAGATAGATAGATGGATGGATGGATGGATGGATGGATGGATGGATGGATGGATGGATGGATGGATGGATGGATGGATGGACAAACAGACAATTATCATAGCTAGATAGCAATAGCACTTATATTCTTCTTCATAGTGCTTTACAGCTCTCTCTAAGCCATTTACAGAGTCAACCTATTGCTCCCAACAATCTGGCTCCTCATTTTACCTACCTCGCAAGGATGGAAGGCTGAATCAACCTTGAGAAGTAACTGCAGTACTGCACTCTTACCACTGCACCACAGTGCTCATAGATTATGATAGATAGATAGATAGATAGATAGATAGATAGATAGATAGATAGATAGATAGATAGATAGATAGATAGATAGATATAGACAGACAGACAGACAGACAAAAAGAATTGATAAATAGATGATGAATAGATGATGGATGGATGGATGGATGGATGGATGGATGGATGATGGATGGATGGATGGATGGATATTGAGGATTAGAGGCAGCATGTGTCCTCAAATACCAATTGCAAAGAGACAAGAGCATAAACTGTTAAACCTCTCTTCCCTTTGGCTTAACCATAGCGATCTGGCTGATAATTATAGAAAGTCAGTTAATAATAGACTCTTTCCAGTATTGACCTTTGGTCTGAAACTAAGAGGCTTTTCTTCTGTTCTGATCCCATGGATTTCAGCAGATCCAGCCTCTTCAGCTATACTAAAATTAGATTTAGTTTATTAACAGATATTATACACATTTCAACCAATAATAGTTATATTTTCTACACCATGTTTTTTCCCCTTCTGGAATTTTGAATGCCTGTTTTAAAATTAGCCTTTGAAATTACATTTCTTTATGTTTCTTTTAGATAGATTATGAAAAATTGATCCAGTTATTAACACTCCAGGCATCAAGCAAAATGCAACATACCCTTCCTGAGAAGAATGAAAATAAAAAGAATCCAAGGTTCTATTTTAATTTTGCATATTATATTATAAATATCAATTAAAAAGCATGAGAGAGGAATATTCTGTTTTCAGCTTCAGTTTGATTAGCAATAGCCTAAGACAACAGTTTTAATATGTAAATGTTAAATGTTTTTTAATATGTAGCTTCTTTTTCAAGAATGCAAGATAAGTTGTCTCATCATACTATCACTCTTTAGCTCTTGGACATCAGAAAATACATTTCTGGCACTGAAGCAGATACTAAAAGAATACAATGGAGAGTTGGGTTTTGAAAAATTAACCCAGAGTTTTCTTCAAGAAGACCAGATTTGCTCAGGCCTTCTTTCATTTCCTGAGGTAAGGGACAATTTGAGGGACAACCTCTTCCTAACCTCCTCTGTCTATCCCATCATGTCCAACAGAAAAAAAGTATGGTGTGGTCAGCAGTGAAATATGCTGCCGGTTGCTTTGCGTGCATGCACGCCTGAGACACGCCTGCACAGCACTAAAAAAGGAACATTTTGAAGCTTTTCGAGTCTGCGAAGGTAAGTAGAACAGCGAGAGGAGGAATCCACTGTGCCACGCGATTTAGATTAGCTAGAGAGCAGGAAATCCAACAATTCTAGCTAATATAAATTGCATGTCACAGCTGATCATCAGAAATACCAGTGCTCCTGAACCAGTAGCGTTTTTTTTACTACTGGTTCGGGCGAACCGGTCTGAATCAGTAGCATTTCACTCCTGGCTGTGGTTCCATCTGTTAAGGAGCCACATCTGGTGGAACCCAGGAGAGGGACCTTTTCTGTCACAGCATCCACTCTATGGAACATCAGCCATTAAGCTATGGTGAGATTGGCCCCATCCTTCAGGAAGTGCTTTAAAATATAGTTGTGTCAACAAGCTTGAAGATCTCAAGGAAATAGTGAATTGTGAGATAGCTACATTGCCTGTAACATTGAAGATGCTTTCTCTTTGTCTTTATGGTGTTTTTTTTTTAATTGTAGAAGGTTTTTAATGTTGTTTGGGTTTTTTGCCTTATTTCTTAATTGTATGCTGCCCAGAGTCATATTTGCGAGATGGGTGGCTATATAAATATGATGAATAAATAAATGAATGGGTAAATTTACTAGTCTATTTATAGTCAGTACTAGCATAAATTTAAGTTGGGAAATCCTGCCACGCTTGCTTTGTCACTTTTATTAGATATTATAGTACTTTTAAAATATTGTTAGTATGCCTTTGTTTTTGTCTTTTGAATGCTTTAGGTTTTAAGTTTAAATATGATGGCAGCCTAAGTGATGCAGATTCATTTGGATGTCAATACATAAATCTTTATATAATTTTATATTAGTTTTTGATCTATGTTGCATTGATAAAATAATATCAGAAGTAGTGTGTTTTTTTTTACAAAAAGGGGAAAAATACCCAGCAATATAGAAACCCACTCTCCATTACAAGGCTTTGCACAGGAAGAGGCACATAACAGAATAACAGAATATTGTATCAGAGTTGGAAGGTACCTTGGAGGTCTTCTAGTCCAACCCCCTACACAAGCTGAAAACCCTATACCATTGTGGATAAATCACTGCCTTGCAATGCATGTCAGGGTTCCGATGGATGCTCTAATTAAATCATGAGCCCTGAGCCAAGCTTCAAAAGAAATCTAGTTATTTATTAGGAGCAACATGTCAGCATATACCCAAGTGAAGCCAGCTCTGACCCCACATATTTTACAGCCCTCCCCCAGAACGTGTCATAAATCACATTCCCCAACAGAGCACTTTCACTGGCTGTAGAGAACACCCTTCTCCAGCTGTTAGAGGTAACCTGGGATACAGCCCTGAGAAAGGTATGCATGGAATGTGCTTCTGGTTGTGGCTGCCATGCTGCTCCATCAGTTTTCCCCCCTCTTGCTTATGGCAACTCGAAAGCAGGCCAGGGATGTTTTGCGAGTTGACAATGCATAGAATGGATGTCCAGCTTTTTTTAAAGTAATAGGAATCCCATATCACAGTTGGCCCTTCTGCTGGGCAGAATGAGGCAATTTCCCAAAGCAGATGAACTCTGAATTTCATGAAAAGAATGCAAACTGTCATTTTTTCAATGTATTAAGATTTTGTTTGCTGTTGCTGGCATTTTCAAGCTCAGATGCCTTAGCTAATCTTGGCTACAGTCAGGCTCCTTATTTTTGCTTTTCACTGTTCTTTTTAATTCCAGCGCTATCCAAAATATCACTGTTGACTTACATGTTTCAGAATTCAATTCTCTGGGAGGTTTTTGTGGCAGGTAATATTTAACTGTTATATGAGGACTATGGGAAGGTGAAATACGAAGCAGGTCTGAAGCTGCTACATTGAGCAAATTCCAGCTCTTTCAATGCTTTGTGTGCAAGGTCCTAAGAGGAGTGGGTTTTGAATACCCTTTACTCTAAAAAGACATGATAAATTTTGTTTTCTCAATCATGCTGTTTTTTTTATACGTAGAGTTTTTTGGTTTATAGCTTGTCAATAAAATTTCATGAAAACATATAATTTTCAGGTAGAGGATATTTGCCAGAAGCACGGACTAATTCTACATCCTGGGATGATGGAAACTTTGGCCAATTTATGTGACTTTGGTAGAAGAGGCAGAATGCAGTGAGTTTTAATGGAATGCTTACTTCTTTTTATCAACAATAATTTGACACTATGTTCCTAGAGATCACAATCCTAGAAACAGAGGTGGGTTCCTACCCATTCAGTCTGGTTCTGCCGAATAGGTAGTAACTCTAGCAGACACTGATCATACCGTTCTATCCTCCACGGCGACATCTTAGTTTTCTGTTCTGCACATGAGCAGAACAATCTTCATTGAAAAAAATTAATCCCTCCCCTTTTTAATGTTGTGCACATGTGCAGACCATTTTAAGTGCAAATGCCTCACCCACCCGCCCCACCCAGTTATTCCTCACCTCCCAGGTGGCTTCCCTGCCTAAGCTGCCACATGATGACTGCCCTGCATCTATTGGCAAAATGTATGGCTAAATTGGCCACGCCCACCCAGTCACATGACTGCCAAGCCATTCCCACAAAATAAGCCACACCCACAGAACCAGTAGTAAAAAAATTGGAAACCCACTACTGCCTAGAAAGGCCATTTGATGTCCTGGTTGAGGTGCTGGCCTAGACTAGAAACCAGGAGACTGAATTATAGTCTTGCTTTAAGTATGAAAAACTGGCCAGTTGACTTTGGTTCGGTTACACGCTCTCAGCCCAATTCACAGGGTTGTTGTTGTGGGGAAAAATAGGAGGAGGATAAGTGAAGGAAGATTATATTAAGTAGGTTCACTAGCTTGAGCTGCAAATGAAAAAAGGGTGGGGCAAAGATATAAAAATAAATACAACCTATAGATCAGCTCTGAACATAGCATGACTGAAATGCTGTGATGCTAGAAATGAAGCACTTACAGTGTTTATGGAAGTGACTAGATTTGTCCAGCGAGCTCCAATTTCCATTAACTAGTTCTTGCTGTTATTAAAAAGGGCATTGGCAACATCTCTCTTCTAAGATGGATACTAATGTACAACACGAGGAAGAGAAATTTTTTTTGCATCTCTTCCTTAATATTTGGTGTCTGTGCAAAGCTTAGGCAAACTCAGAGTTAAGACCTCCAAATGTTTTTGTGTTCTATTATAAATAAAATAAATTGTGTGAAATATGTGTGTCATCAGCATTAATTTACCTGTGCATCTTCTAATTTAATCTCAACTTCCATTGGGAATAAAACTCTGCTGTAATTAGCTAAAATCCAGCTCTGAGCCATTTCCTAATTAAATGTATTTAAGTTTGATAAATTATCTCAGGTTATTCTGGTCTTTAAGATGTTCCAGTAGCCTAAAACAAAGTCCTGCTAAAGAAATAAAATAAGGTATAGAAAGATAAATTGAAACTGAAATCCATGCATTTGATTGCTATGTTGTGTTTTTGTGATAACAAGAGGCTGTAGATGGCATACCTGTAAAGGTTTTAAAAGTTTTAATGGAAGGTTCTCCAGTTCCCTGTTCATGCAGGAAACTCTGAGATTTCTCCAACTCAATTGTATCTAGCACATCAATATTTCTCTCTCTGGGGACAGGGAGTAATTATCTGCCGGGTCATTAAAAGACCCCCAAAAATTGTACCTAGAACAATTTTAGAATTTAGAATTGTTAGAAATTCTAAATTAGAAATTTTAGAATTTTAAAGATTAGATATAAGAATTGAAGTGGCTGTGAGATGATTAATTAGACACTGGTATGAATTGGGCCATCCATGCTAAGCACAGGTAGATGAAAAGGCCTGGAGTGACATATAGAATAACCCAAAATACCTGGGATAGAACAGATGGCTTAATTCAACACACTGGTTCTTTTTGCTGTCAAACAAATCTGCTTGCATTAATTGTATTTAACTTTAATATATTTCCATGTGTAGATGGAAACCATTTGTAGAGTTGCTGAAGAAAGTTCAAACTGGAATGAATCCTGCTTTGCTTGTTTGTAAAAGTAAGGAATTAACTGCCATTTTTCAGCATATTAATCAAATTATTATGATAATACATTTTACATCCCTGTAGAATGTTGTAATGTACTACACATTTGTTCATGGTAAGTTTATTCTATTTACTAGTGCCCTATAGATGATGAAACCTTTTCAGAACAGAAAAGTAATGATGATCCTGGTTTCATGTAAACCTTACATATATTCATATAAACTTCCCTTAGAATGGGCATGATATTTCCTCCAAACTAGGAAGTTATGTTTATTTTAGGAAGAAAGATCATCATGATGATCTAATAAAACTTTCTATTAATGCCTAAGAATGGCTATAAAATGTTTGCATATAAACAAGTCTAAACAATTTATTTTTCTCATAAATTAATAGAAACTTTACTTTCCAATGCCTGTAATTCATTAATCTTATGTCCCTCTGGGTCTTCTTTGTTAAGTAGCCATTTTTGCATTGTCTTTTTAAAAGCATACAATTCACATCACTAGAATTTTGGAAAGTTTTGTAGTGCTAAGATCATCTGTGTTACTTAACTATGGCTGTCATACAAGTTCACAGTTTGTGATGCCAGCTCTAAATGGCAGAACTCCAAAACCTCTACTATTCAGCCATAAGTTCTCTTTTGGCCATTGCTTGGTCTCAATATATTTACTCTCTCGTTTCACTTCCGTCCTGCTATCCTGTTGTCAGCTAATTTGAGTGCTTTGACAAAATAGTTAAATATGTTCTCTCTTTTCCTAACATTTGATCATTTGTCTTGGCATGGATTCAAAGTTGCCATATAAACAAAAATTAGTAATAATTCTGCCACACAATTTTCTTCTAAATGGAGTCTCTGGCAAGATAGAACTTGGACAGTTTTGTTTACTCTTAGGATTATAAAGAGTCACATTACAGTTTGACCTCACAGTCTAGAACAAGTTTCAACAAGTTAGATTTTTTTTGGCATACATTCAATGCAGCAATTTCATGCAAGAATAGATGTTTTGATGGCTTTCTTCTACAAGTACATTCCTATGGCAGTTCTCTTTGCAATACATCAATATTGTTTCAGCTGGTACAGGAAATCCGTCATGTAGCCTAAATGAATAATGCAACTTCGTCCAAAGAAAAGTGAAAAGCTTGTCTGGATAACCATAGGTTAGACCAGTGGGTCTCAACCTTCCTAATGCCACGACCGTTTAATACAGTTCCTCATGTTGTGATGACCCCCAACCATAAAATTATTTTATGTTTTCCATATTTTTTCGAAAATATATGTTTTCCGGTGGTTTTAGGTGACCCCCATGAAAGACCCAAAGGGGTCCCGACCCACAGGTTGAGAACCACTGAGTTAGACAATACAGTGAATAATATCACCATTCATGTTAACAGCATGTTTCATATCAGAGGTGGGTTTCTGCCAGTTCACCGCAGATTAGGCGAACCAGTAGTGGCGGCAGTGGGAGGCTCCACCACCCACGCAGACGCTTCTGCGAGCATGCACACGAGCGAACCGGTAATAAAATAAATTGAAACCCACCACTGTTTCATATGTGATAATACTCTGGGTTACGATGAATATTTTTTAAAAAATGTGAAACATGGGAATTTAAGTCATTGTGTAAACATGAGGACTGCATTTTCTACAATTGCTTTTCATTGTTTTATAAGTTATGATGGAGATAATGTCTCATCTAGCATGCTTTCCCCATGCTCCGTGATGTTTGCCCTTTGCTTTCTCATACTTCCTCAAGGAGAAAACAGAAGAATAGTGCTTCTAATGTAGTTTCTTCCAATCCAATGTCGAAAAGATCTCTTAAGATTGCAATCCCATTTGTTCTAAGAATTTTGGGAATTGTAGTTGCAATGTGTCTGTAGATCATAGGTTGAGGAAGGGCACCAGGAGTTTATTCCCAAGAGCTGTAATGGTGCAGTACACTACTGGTGGTGTAGTGGTGTAGTGGTGCTAGAATGCAGTATTGCAGGCAAACTCTGCCCATCACCAGGAGTTTGATCTTGACCGGCTCAAGGTTGACTCAGACTTCCATCCTTCCAAGGTCGGTAAAATGAGGGCCTAGATTGTTGGCGGTAATATGCTGACTCTGTAAACTGATTAGAGACTCCTGTAAAGCACTGTGAAGTGGTATCTAAGTCTAAGTGCTATTGCTATTATTCCCAATGATGCTGTAGTCTTATAATACCTCCTCTATCTACTGTTGTTAAATTGTTAAAGAACACCCACAAAACAGCCAGTCTGAAACTATTCTCATCTTCGTTGGTTTCTCAGACCATTGCAAGACATCTGTTAGGAACAATTAGAACAGTTGGGCATTTGATTTACAGAGCGCTGGTAGAGAGATGGATGTGAAACATTGAGTTAGATGGTGCATTAATCTAATTATGTTTGAGAAAGCACTCTGGCATATTTAATATTCAGGGGATGACTAAATGCGAAGGTGAGCCAATTGCAATCATTGCTACAGAAACCGATCAGGATGCAACAGTTGGCCTTGAACTTTAACCATCTGGCTATAGGAAAACCAGCTGCGTTTCCAATGAGGACTGCTTTTCATTTCTGGGACTTGATTCATGCTTTTCCATCATTTAATTTTATGCTGTACAATCTGGTCTTCTATCCATAATGTCCAATCAATATGAATGACAAACTACAGGATTTAACGGAAGGATATGAAAACTGAAATCAAGAGAAATGTGGGAATGAGATTATGGTATGATGAAAAAGGACAACTCTTACAAGGTTGACAGTTTAAGGGAGAAAAACACAAATGAGCTTCCATAAGTAATTACAGCAATAATTAAAGCACCATCATCGTCTCTGTAACTATACATTTGCCCTGCCTTCCCTCCTATCATTACCTTTTCATTTCTCTTTTGAAAAATGGATGCTGTTCTCCCTTTTTATTAGTTCGAGTTGGTTTGTCATTGAAGAGCTCCTGTTCAGGATTTTCTATTCTATTACATCACAGTCAAATATATTTACATTTTCAAAAACAGAATTAAGGAATTTGTACCGTGTTTCCCCGAAAATAAGACAGGGTCTTACTTTCTTTTGACCTTTGAAATAAGTGCTTGGCCTTATTTTTAGGGAGGTCTTATTATTTTTGAGGTGCAGGAGGTGGCGAGCATGGTCACTTCATGGCTGCTGCTGTATTGCAAGACTTTCAAGGAGGGCTTATTTTTGGGGGAGGGCTTACTTTAGCACATGCGCTCAAAAGCCCGACTGGGCTTATTATATGGGGAGGTCATATTTTCAGGGTAGGTGTCCAGATCAGAGGTGGTATTCTGCCGGTTCAGACCAGTTCTTCCGAACCGGTAGTGGAAATCGTGGGTGGCCCCACCCACCCGCTCCGACTCTATGCTATCCCATTTATGCATGTTTTGAAGCCAAAGTGCATGTGTGAAAGGCTGAGGGCATGCATGGACGTGGAGACGCTCACATTTGCGAACCGGTAAGGAAGTTACTGTAAGTGAATACCACCCCTGGTCCAGATGTTGCTGAACTACACGTCCAGCATTTAAACAGTTCATGATGTTGAGATATGAACTTCATCGACATTTCTGCAAGTTCAGTACAGCTCAATTTTTTTTATTGTACAATTACAAACATATCAGGAATTAATAAGTGTTCAAACTATTAGCATTTATAGCTTCAGAAATGTCTTCCTATCACTTTTGAGAGAAACCATTGCTTGATAAATTGTGTCATTAAATTCTTTTAACTGAATAAACAAAAACCTCATAGTTGTTTCCATCTTAGGAAGAACTGAGGAGAAAACTGAAGATAATTCTCAGGTACTGTAAAATCCCTATTGATAAATCCACAAACTCTTAATGGAAAATTATGCGTTACTCCTCATTTAATTGGTTTAATTAATTTTGACACAATTTCCTATGCTAGAACTTCTTGTTGATAAAACAGTAATATTGTTTTATTAACACAAATTGTTTAGAAGTTTTGTATATCCATTTCTGTCTATTAAAACCTGTTGGAATCCAGTGTAAAAAATGAGATTAAACCCTCAGCATTATCTAGGATAGCCTCCCTGCAGCATGGTGCCCTTAGGAAATATTTCAATTTTGGCCCACTTGTTAAGAGTTGAAGATGCCAAATGAAGAAGGTTGAACTTGGATGTTCATAGAATGCAAATGCTTGCATTATATAAGTGATCTTGTCACAGAAAGCCACACATTTGATACGTTGAATGAAGAAATTGTATATAATAATTGCTAAATGTTGGGAGGAGTTCTAACAGTGAACTAAGCACAGTTCTTCATCACAATTTTATTATGAGAGCTGACAAATGCTAAACTTCTGATAATATAACATGTTCCTTTGAAGATTAAAGAACAGTATAAACTTCAAACTGCTAATCCATGGAATTTGTATGATGCCAGTGACTCTGAAGACCAAGAGGCCTGGATAGACCGATTCAGAAAAATGGAGAAAGCCCTTTATTTATCTGATGTCAAAAACACAGGTAAGGCTGATCCCACCCAAACAAAGTTCTGCTTAACTAACATTACTGAAGATAGATGGCATATTTTACTTTCTATCTACATGAGCACCACTGGATGATTCAAGCAAATTGTAATCCTTTCCAAGCTTTAATTTCTGTAATTCTGAGAAAGCACAGAGGCACAACTGGGTTGAATGCATTGCCCTCGATCATGTCATCATATGCACTGCCAGCTCCAGCGCTATGATTCCATGCTGTGTAGGTACTGACAAGGAGCTTGATCAGGAAACATAGTTAATGCATGGAGGCTGATCTTATCTAGGGCGTAGAGAACCTCTGGAAGAGCTTGTCAATCAGAAAGGTCGGCAGTTCAGTGGTTCAAATCCCTGGCGCTGGAGTAACGGAATGAGCTCCCATTACTTGTCCCAGTTCCTGCCAACCTAGCAGTTCGAAAGCACATAAAAGCGAATAGATAAACAGGTACCTCTTCAGAGGGAATGAAACAGTGCTCCATGATGTCATGCTGGCCACACAATCTCAGAAAGGTCTTGGGTCAGTGGCCTTGAAACAGCGATGAATTAACACCCCTCCCCCCCCCCATAGTCAGCAACAACTAGCGGAGTAAAATCTGCAGGGAATCCTTTACTTGTTTATTTTACCATTGCTTCTACCTCTCTATCCCCACTGTGGCCCAATCATTCCAGAAGGGGACATTTTTCACATTTCCCCCTCATTAAAAAATGAATAAGAATTGAGCACAGCAGTCACAGTAATTCCTATAACACTAAACTATGCCTTGACATTACACTGAATCTTTTCAAGGATACCCCACAATATGTTATTACATCTGATTCAAATAGAAAAAAACTTTTTTTTAATGAACTACAGGCAAGCTGGAAAAAGAAAAGGCCAAACGTTTGATCCATAACTACAATCAAATTTATGACCTGTGGCTCAGTCCTCTAAAAATTGATAAAGCATTTCGGCCTTTTCATTATGGCCAAGACCTGCCACTGCAACCCTTACTACAATACTTGAAGGAGCTGTAAACTCTACCAAGAGAGAGTTTTCTCATGGTTGTCTACCCACTTGCTAATTCAGTACCTAAACAATCCTACTTTTAATTTTCAACTGACATAAAATTATATATATATGCATACTGTAAAAATAAAAATCCCTTCTCAGTAATACTTTTAAATAAAGCTTTCTGTGTGAAATGTATTTGCTACTAAGTCTGGATTGTATATATTTGAAATATTGATTGAAAATTTGACAAATATTCAAAATTTGTTTTGGAAACACATCTCCACAGCAAAGAATTGCTTTTTGGGTCCTATGCTGGCTTTGTTATTTGTAATGATAGAACTCAATTCAAACTCAAAAAAGTAGCAAAATAGTTGTAGGAATTTGTTTTGAAAATTCATTTTTCCAAATGGCATGTTCATCTAGAGGAATTTTCTACATGAAGATTCAGGTTTGTCTGCAACATATGGTAAGGAATTCAAGATGGTGGCCCAATGCTGAGAATTCAAAGTTATGAATATTTTTTTACATGTGTTGCACATGTGATATACCATACCAGGGACGTGCAGTCACGTCAGGGCAGGGGAGGCGGGGTCTCACCAGTCTCCTGAGAGAAAGGAAATAATTTTAAAGAATTTTTTAAAAATAATTAAAGCCAGGGTAGTTGCTACCAGATTCCAAGTCACAGTGGCTTGGTGTCTGCTCAGTATTACCTATAGGAGGAGGCCAGAGAACTCGGGCCTCCTTTGGATAAGGAATTTTTCACCTTTTAAAAGTTAAGAAAGGGTTAAAAAGCAAAAAATTTTGTATGCAAAGGAGGCACTGATTCTCCCGCCTTGAGTGCTTGAGCAACTGCGCAATCTAGCAGTTTTCATTGAGGGTGATTCTGGAGAGGTTGCTCTGGGCCGCCGGCCACCTTTTCTTCAGCAGCAATTTCTTCTCTGCCCGCATTTTCTACTGGGCAGCTTGGCGCCTTTGCTGCAGACCCGGGTCTTGGAGGCTCCCGCGATGCAAAGTGCCCCGCCGGGCACTTTGCATCATGGGAGCCGCCAAGCGCTGACATTCCCACTGCCCTGACCTGCAGCCAGCCCAATACCGAGCGGGGAGGACAAGGAGGAGGACAAGGAGGAAAAGAGCGGTGAGTCCTTGTGTCGACCGGCCGGCCAGGTGGGGAGCAGGTCAGGCAGGGGGTGGGTGGGCTCTCTGGCTGGGGAGGGGGGATCATGGCCGCTCAGGTGGCCCCCGCTGCTGTCGATAGCAGCTTGGGTGTCCCAGCACCGTCCGAGCTGAAGAAAGCGGAGAATTGTTCATCGGAGGAGGCAGGGAGAGCAAGGCGGTGGAGTGCGACGGCGGCAAGAAGCAGCTTGGACGGACCCAGGACACCCAAGTTGCTGTCGGGAGCCAGCCCACCCACCCCCCGCCCGACCTGCTTCCCGCCTGGCCGGCACAAGGACTCACCGCTCTTCTCCTCCTCGTCCCCCTCCTCCTCCTCCTCCTCCCCGCTCGGTGCTGGGCTGGCTGCAGGCCGGGGTAGCAGGATTGTTCGTCGGAGGAGGCGGTGGGCGAGGCGGCAGAATGCGGCAGCGGTGAGAAGCAACACCCCCGCCGCTGTGTCCGACAGGCATCTCGTGTTTATGTCTGCCATAAACGTTGCTTCTTGCCGCTGCTGCGCTCTTGCCTCACCAAATCACACTGCAATCCTCTTGATTTAGAAATAAAGTAGAGTCTCTGTAACTTAGCTCTTACTATCAAAATACAGATAGTAATTACATTTGTATCCTTGACAAGTGGTTCATGTTTATTATAGTTGCAGTGTTCTGGGATCATGTGATCACCTTTTGTGACCTTCTGACAAGCAAAGTCAATGGGGAAGCCAGATTCACTTAACAACTGTGTTATTTATTTAACAACTGCAGTGATTCACTTAACAAACATGGCAAGAAAAGTTGTAAAATGGGGCAAAATTCACCTAACAAATTTCTTAACACAAATTTTGGGTGCAATTGTGGTCGTAAGTTGAGGACTGCCTGTATACAAATATTTTGGAATAAAAATGTTTATTATAGAAATAGGTTATTTTTAAAAAGTAGAGATAATAAAATGAGGATTGATCATTATAAGGATGGATGGATTCTCCTCAATTGCTGCTCTCCAGATTGTCATTTTGGCATTGTCTAGCTCAGGTGTCTCTAACCTTGGCAACTTTAAGACTTGTGGACTTCAGCTCCTAGAATTCCAAAGCTTTGCTGGCTAAGAAATTCTGGGAGTTGAAGTCTTAAAGTTGTCAAGGTTGGAGACCCCTGCTCTAGCTTACAGGGCTCTGGAAATTGGCACCAAGATGAGCCCCAGCAGCACATGCCAGAAGATCCTATTGTTTCACTTAAAATAGCATGAGAAAATTACTCATTGTCTTCTGAGCCCTTGCTCAAGGTTACCAAATACAAGTATGAAGATGTTTACCACAACTTTGACCTTGAAATGGACCCCGACAAAATGGGGTCCATCTTGAAGGTCAAATTTATTTTTTAATATGAATACTTTTAAAGAAGATCTGAAAGCCTTGAAAAGAGTGTGGCCGCTTTCCAGAATTCTTAGCACTGTGGGAAATTTGTAAAGATTTGCTACGATGTGACAGCAATGAAGTACTAATACAGTCCTGGACTAGGAAATGTGTTAATGCTTGACGCCCTAAGAAACAAATGTTTACGTATCAAATAAATGTCTTAATATATTGTTTTTTAAACCATGTTAAATGCCTGATATAGTTGTATTATAAATTTTAAGAGTGAACTATTCCTTCCCTGTAGCTTAGATTTTATAACGCTCCTATAAGGAAGTGAAGATTTTTCCATCTGTGTATCCTGCTTTCCCATCTGTTCTTGAAGTCTGACACGGTTCAATATGTTTACAAATAGCAATTTTAAAAAGGAATACCAATAGTGAAATTATTTGCTTTCTAAAATAGAGGAAAGAAGTTGGTTATTCATGAGGAATGTTCCCAAACTGGGGGATAGGTTAGGCACAGAGTATGAGAGATTAACACCTTGCTATAAATTTACAGAGACATTTAAATTCAGGACTAAAATAATCAAATTAAAAATTATTTGAAGTCAGTCTTATAATTCCTCTGGCTTAGGTATGGCCAGGAACAACTTTGAGTTGATGCTGACTTCCCAAAGTTTCAGGAAGACTAATATAGGCTCTTTTTCAAATTAAACTATGTGTAACAAGCTAATCTGTTCTATCAGCCATTTTTTGGGCGAGTAAGAAAACTGTGTGGGCAGGGATACAGGTGTTTTGGTATGGCATATTTCAGAACATGCCTTCAATCAGAGGTGGGTTGCTCCTGGTTTGGCCCAGTTTGGCCGAACCGGCAGCAACCCAGGCCTGCCACGCCCCCAAACTGGTTCTCTTGCCACCATTGGGCCGCCACCATTTTGGTTTTTAGTGACTGTGCCTGCGCAGTTCACTGTAAATTGTTCTGCGCATGCGCAAACAACAATTTACATTGAAGAGTGCATGGACACGCGGGTTGCAAACCGGTAGGAAAACCGGCAGCAACCCACCTCTGCCTTCAATCAACAGCAATTGGTCATGCTACTATTTGATTTATACAGCTCTTATTAAAATCCAAGTCTGATAAAAAATTGGGCTTATAAGAATTTGGGCAACTATATCAGGGATCTAACACTGTTTTATTCCCCGAGATCCTAAAATATAGCTCCTAGGAGCATTACTACCAATAGTCACTTTAAAGTTTGGTTTGGTGCAGTGGTTCAGGTGTTATCCTAGGAATAAGAAGACCAACCTCAGCCACAGAAGCTCACTGAAGGACATTGAGTCATTCACTCTCGCTGGAAGCTCAACCCATGTGGTTCAAATAAAATGGAGATTTTCATGTAAATTGATCCTGGCTCAATCTGTTGGAGAAAAGATGGAGTCTACATCTCACAAATATATTAAGGCCTCCATGTCTAGTATACAAGATTTCCCCATCATTTAGCTCATGAAACTTCCTCTCAGATTTTGGATCAAAGAGACCCTCGTCAGGGAAGAAACAGAGCGGAGGCAACTGATATTACTTCTGTGCCAAGAATACGGAGTATTCTCCTCCCCATTTCAAATATGTAGAACTCCTGCTGTTGATATAAGCCAAACATCTGCTCTGGCTGTTCAGAATTCCTCAGCAGCCGTCGCACTCATGTTCATCACCAGCATTAGGATTTAAAATAATTGCTGTGCCAAAAACACCCCTTCTAAAACATGTGAAAAGTCCAGTTGCGTTTTAGGCGTCTACTCAGGCCCTGCAGATGTTAGCGTACCCACAAATCATCTGCCTCCCATTTTGCAATTCAAAGATGGCTCGAAAAGTAATATTCGTTGTTCCTAAAAAGTTCCACGCTGTGTTTTCTCTGTCAACTGTCCCTTTTTAATGCCAATGATTCATTAGCAGCCTAATAGGCGTCTCCGGCTACATAGTGTGCCCATGCCAGAAGGGCATATGTCCATGGCCATGTGCTTGAGACAGATAAGTACATAAACAGCATATTGGCACCAGACTGACATCTGTGCCTGGAAAAATGCATATGATATATACATGAATGACATTTTAGCTTTAATTAATCCATGGGGCTTTGAAAAGCAAGCTCAGCTCATCTTTTCAGTAAATATCAGCAAGATGCTTTTTTTTCTTTTCTTTTTTTTCCTCCCCCCCCCCCGCCCCCAGCAATATGTCTTGCAATGTTTGAAAGACACGTTCATAAATTTAGCCTGCAGCTTCACACAAGATAGCTAAATGTGAAATATCTACAATTATGTCTCAGGTAGCGAATGTTGCACTGAATAAACTGCAAAACAGATAAGGGAACCTCTATGTAGAAAAGCTAATCTGCCAACTCTCAGTGGCTAAATCCCAAAAGATGAACAGGTTCAAAAGATGAACAGGTTCAAATTTACTCAGTTTTCATCCCTTCAAATGTCTCTGCAAACAGGACAGAAAGCAGAAGTAATGAATATTAGCAGTGCCTATATCTGTATGGCAAACCTATGGCACACGTGCCATAGGTGGCACACAGAGCCATATTTGCTAGCATGGCAGCCCCCAGCTCTCGTGTGCACATGTGTGCCGGCCAGCTGGTTTTTGGTCTTCCAGAGGGCAGGGGGAGGCCGTGCTTCAGGAAAACCTCCAGAGCCTGGGGAAGGTGAAAAACAGGGTCAACGGGTCAACTGGAAATTTAGAAACTGTTAGATTCTTGGAAAGAACCAGGCGGGAGGCGTCTGAGGTAACCGTAAGACAAAACACGTTTATTTCAGGCAATGCAACACAACAGAAGTAGACCGGCACCCTCTCCCTGTCTGACAGCTATTTATATAGAGCTGTCAGGCAGGAGAACCAATAGCCGCGCGTTTGACAGCCTGGCAACTTGCAAGTCGTGCCTGATTGGCTAAGGCGCGCCTGGCTGTTGCCGAGCTGTCATTCGTAAGTCCGAGGACTTACTCAGGACTTAACAGAAACCATCTGTTTCCACCTTCCGGAGGGCCTCCAGGTGGCCAGGGAGGCCGTTTTTGCCCCCCCCCCCAGGCTTTAGGAAAGCCTCGGGAGCCTGGGTAGCGTGAAAACTCCCCCGCGGATGGGGGGTCTTGCGCACGTACATGGGGGGGGTCATACATGTATGTGCAGGTGGATGGGGCATGCGTGCACACAATTTTGGCATGCCTTTAGAAGAAGGTTAGCCATCATTGGCCTATATGGTTTCATAATTGTGTCTTTTTGGGGAAAAAAACATTTGACACAATTCCATGGTCATTTTCTAGTAAACAATGCCACTAGTATTGGACAGTGCTAATGTTGAAGATTAGAGGGAATTTTGTCTAATCGTTAAGGCACTGGATTAGGAGCACCGAAACTTGAGTTTCTAAATTTATTTTAGAATCAGAAACCAGAGGGGTGACCTTAGCAACTTACCTTCACCTTAGCTCTGGGAAGAACTCAGTAGCAAATGCTGCCTTGAAAATTGCCTGGATTTGTCCTTCTATTTACCACGAGCAAACTCTGACCTGAAGGCAAAACCCTCCTTCCCCACCCTCAAACAAAACAAAAATATACAGTATAGATTGTCCTTGACTTACAGCCATTTGTTTAATGACTGTTCAAAGTTACAACGGTACTGAAAAAAGTGAATTTTTCACACAACCATTGCAGCATCCCCACGGTCATGTGATCAGAATTCAGATGCTTGGCAACTGGCATGTACTTATGATTGTTGCAAAGTCCCAGAGTCATGTGATCACTTTGAAAGACCACGTGGATCTTTTATTCTCCGTGGCTTCAGAACGGAAGAACTGAGATCCATCAACAGATGGCATAACTGTTACCTGACTAGCTACTAGAACAGCGCTGGTGAACTCTTTCGGCACCGATGGTGTGGGAGGGGAGCACCAAAAACCAGAAGAGCAGCTCTCCGGTGCACATGTGCAGGAGCGCCAGAAACTGGAAGAGCAGTTCCCCAACATGCATGTGTGTGCCAGGAAGCTGAGCTTCTGGTCACCTGGTTAACTGGTTTGTGGCATGCATGAACACGCTAAGACCAGCTGGCGGGGCACACAGGTGTGCGCCAGAACCCGGAAGAGCAATGGGCAATGACTAGCATGCTTGAAAAGATGGCTCTGTGTACCACTTTCGGCACGCATGCCATAGTTGCCATCATGCTAGTAGAATAACTTGCTAATATTTTCTCAGTATTAGAATTTTGCAAAAGGAAAATGGGCAATTAAGTATGGAAATGAAGAAGAGAGCATTTATTATTTTCTTGTCAATGGTAAGTAAACAATATAGAATTTGCTTTTTTATTTATATGTTTGTTTGTATTAATGACTGGAAGCAATCCTATTTCAGACACTTACTGAATCAGCCAGAGTAAACCTAGAGAGAATAGCTAATTTTAATATTATTTTTGTATGCATATTGTCAGCCTTTTTATATATTAATGCTTTCTTTTTTGTTTTTAAGAGTACCCTTGAGAAAGGAATTCATTTTCAAAACAAGCTGGGGTCCAATAAAACCATTTTTACTGGCACCCAGGATTCTTCCCTCCCTCTTTCCTTAGTGCCAGAATCAAAATTATCTGCAAATCTGGGGTTTGCATAAAATTTGTGATTGAGAGCCACACCGAAGCTATTCTTGAATTATAGAGTCCCCATTTGCCATGAAATATACAGGACAAGCCAGGAATGAATTATCTCAAGCTATAATGAAGTCCATTCCATCTCGTTGGAAGGAAAGTTGAATAAATTCTCTAGCCTTGACAAGTTGACAAACTGAAGATGATGCCTCTTATTTTAAAAGTTTACTATATGAACACCATTTATAATCACATATTATGCAGATGTTTGCAATAACTCTTGAATAACTCTGGCTCTCCAATTAGACTTTTATGAAGCTGGAACGGATGGCATCTTGGTCCCAATCTGGCTGTTATACACACAGAAGAATGCTGCCTACTCTCATCTCTCATGCCGGCTTAGCTTAGAAAGATCTTGATGTTCAAATATGACATATGAATGCAAAAATGAAATCCTTCTAGACTCAGACTGGGTAGGGCTATCAAAACCAGAACTGCAAGACTTCTGATAACCATTAAATGGCAGCAAAGAAAACCCACTATACTCCCATCTGCTGGTCAGCTAGCTTTTTCAGCTCAGATTTGGTAGCCCTAACTTTCAACGGTCAATGATTAAGCTGTCTCTCGTAAATCAACCTTGCAGAATTGACTAGAGCACTGTTGGGTGTGTGGATCCCATGTAACCAATTCTATATATCGTTGGATGGAGACATGGTGTTCATCCCAGCCCTTTCTTTTGACGCATGTCTTTGGTCCATTTGAGAAATTTCCTCTTCACTCAACAATGGATCGCTCTAAAGGCAGCAAAAGAATGAAAGTGTCTTACTCTAGAACAGCCTGGCTGACTGGGGAATCCTGGGAATGAAAATCCACAAATCTTAAAGTTTCCACGATTGAGAAATACTGCTCTATAAATTAAATGTCATTGATAAACAAGATGCTTTCTTTTTATCAATGTTTCAGTGCACTGCATTTGTATTCTGATTTCATACCTAGTATTTCTGTAAAGCTTCAGGACTCTGGACAACTGTCTTTTTCTTTATCTCTTTTCTATCATGTAATAATAGTGCGTACAGTCTAGATTTGATAGCATTGAATTCAAAGTGAGAAAACATTGGTTGGTTTGTGGCAATAAGAGCACAAGAAAAATATGTAACCTGCTTATAAAAACAGGCACATTTTGCTTCATTCCAAATTTGCAAGAAATTAAGATTGTTTGTTTACTTAGCACATATAGATAAACACCTTGAATATCCTTTGGTATGAAAACAATCCTACTTTAGTTTAAGTGTTTAGATTTAAAGAAAACATTACATTTAATTCTATTAAATCAAAATTTGTAACCACCTTGCTACTTTGTGTTTAAATGTTCCTTATTTTAGTACCTATCTATAATCATGTTTATTATTAATTTGATACATGTCACAAATAACATGGGAGAAAATCAACCAGTTGTTTCCATGACAAGTGCCATAAGTACAGATTTAAACCACAAGGGGGCATTGCTTCCACATTGTAAAGGAGCATTTATTTTGCAATATAAGAATTGTTTATAACTAAGACTGCAATCCAGTGTACACATTTCTCTGAGACTAAAGTCCATTGACCACGTGAGATTTATGACTGTGTAAACATGCATAGAACTGCACCCTAAGTAGCATGATTTAATGGCTAATTGTTCTTTAACTTTCAGAAAGCTTTTAAAAAGTACTTCCTAAAGACTGTTGAATTAAAAACAATATGCTAGGAGCTACACATATATGCAAGAAAATAAGAACATTTAGAGACTACTTAAGATAATCAAATTTTGACAAAACACCCATTTAGGAAAAAAATAGGGACAAGCAACCATTTTATTGGAAAACTTAAACTCAAATCTCAAGAAAAACTTTGGAATAAGATCTGAATGGATATGAAAAGTGCAATGGCGATGCCCTTCTGCCCCATACTCTTTTGACAAAGCATATTGCTTGCTAGCAGAGGTGACAAAGACCCTATAATTCACAAGAAATGAGTTCCCTCCATCAACATACAATACAATACAATACAATACAATACAATACAATACAATACAATACAATACAATACAATACAAAAGCAGAGTTGGAAGGGACCTTGGAAGTCTTCTAGTCCAACCCCCTGCCTAGACAAGAAACCCTATACTATTTCAGACAGATGGCTATCTAACATCTTCTTAAAGACTTCCAGTGTTGGAAGTTGGAACATACTCATGTCTCGCTTTTAAACCCTGGTTGGGTGCATCGGTCTGGAGTTTTTCAGAATTAAGACATGGGGTTAAAAGATCTTTTACTTACATCTTGATTAACTGCAGCTTCTTCTGCAATTAAAATCAGCTTTAGAACGTTTCTTCCCAGATATAGAAAGATAGCTGATACTTATGGTATTGGTAAACAGCCTAATCAACAAACTACCAAGGTAGCTCTTACCACCACTGACAGGGCAAGTAACCAATATGTAAAAATATCAAACCCAACTCTGTTCTAGGACTGATGATGATGTTATTAGTTTGGTAAAGAAACCTCTGCAAGAAAACCACCAAGCACAGAGAGCATCAAGGACCCCATACTAATCTATGGATGTTTTATTTTGAAGTAGGAAAGGATAACATAAATTGGACATAGTGACAAAAATTTGGCATGATTTCCCCCCCCCTTTTTTATTTACTTAGAAATTTTATATTGCCGCCTACTTACACAAGGAGATTCAAGGTAGCTTACAAGGACATAAAAACACAATATAAAATAATAATAATAATAAAAAGAAAAATAATAAAATAAAGGAAGCTTCAATGGCCAGTGCCTTGTCTTGGTAAGCTCCTATAGGAATAGGTCCTCTCAGGTTCTGGATTTCTTGTTGAATCACCACATGGTTCCTGGTTGTTCTATTGCAGGAGTCTCCAAACTTAACAACTTTTAAATTTGTGGATTTCAACTCCCAGAATTCTTGGGTGTTGAAGTCCACAAATCTTAAAGTTTGGCAAGTTTAGAGAGCCCTGTTCTTTTGCATCCCCTTCATTTGGGCATGTTTCACCAACGCTGTCTCCTTTACCAACACTGCCTTTGTTATCATCGCTGCTTTTTTCATCAATATAGCCCCCTCCACCAGCACTGTTTCTCTTACCAACGCTGCCCTCTTCTCCAACGCTGCCTTTTCCATCAACATTGGTTTCAACGCTACCTTTTTTACCAACATTGGTTTCCTGCCACTCTGGACTTTGACTGTCTGACTTCCTTCACCCATATATTTAGGGCCTGTGATCCTGTCTTTCTTAGCCCTGACTGTTACCATCACTATTATACTGGTTTTACCCCCAGAAGGAAATTTTGGACCTGGGCTGCGGGTGGACAGACGACGGCAGTATTGTGTGTTCGCACTGAACCCCCGCAGGACCTTTTGACCAACAAATTTGCAAAAGAAGAGAGGGGCAACAAGACACTCCCCCGTATATTCCATCTGAACTATAATTGGTCCCTAGCCACTTTAACTCCGAACATTAAGAGCCAATTTTGCCATCTGAACTCGCACCTTAAATTTTAATCAACTGCGCAACTATTTTAGTTTCTTTCTTTTCTTTCATCTTTCTCTTCTCTCTTTGTATGGGATATGCATGAGATACGTATGAGATGAATGAATGTCCCACTTTTTATTATCATATTGTTGTAAATTTTTGTGTTTTTAACTCTTACGTGGGGACTGTTTGGGGGAGTGCATGAGTATGTGTGATTCGGAGGACCTGCCGGGAGATGCGGGGGCCATGGGGGTGGTTGAGGGGACCAGAGACACGGGAGAGGGTCGGGGTATTACGGTCGTAACAGGGAGGGGCAGATACGGCGGGGACTTTAGGGCAGGCCATTACCGAGGAAGGAGGGTTCGCTACATTACAGAGATCCCTCCTTCCGGCCCTATGAGTCCCACTCCGAGACCAGATGGCTCAAGTAATCAGGACCCTGGTCTCAGGCTGTTGTCGCTAAATGCCAGGTCTGTTGTACACAAAGCTCCTCTCGTCCGGGACTTAATTTTAGACGAGAGGGCAGACCTGGCATGTATTACTGAAACCTGGCTGGGCCCAGAGGGAGGAGTCCCCCTTGTAGAGCTGTGCCCAGAAGGATTTCAGGTGCTACACCAGCCGAGAGCCCAGGGAAGGGGTGGGGGTGTGGCCATTGTTATCCGGGAGTCGTTAGTTCCTCGTAGGGTCCCTGCTCCGGAGCTTGTCGGGTGTGAGTCTCTGCTGATAAAGTTGGACCTCAAGGGTCAAGTGGGTCTGCTGTTAACGTACCTACCTTCCAACAGCGTTGCAGCAGCCCTCCCCTCGCTCCTCGAGTCGGTAGCCGAGCTGGCAATTGAGTCCCCTAGGTTGATGGTCCTGGGGGACTTTAATTTGCCGTCGCTCAGTGAAAACTCTGATGGGGCGCAGGAGTTCATGGCTTCCATGACAGCCATGGGCTTGACCCAAGTAATTCGGGGCCCAACCCATTCGGCGGGTCACATGCTCGACCTCGTAATCCTCTCGGAGCAGTGGATTTGTGATCTTGGTCTGAGGGGTAACGACATCATACCCCTGTCGTGGTCAGACCACTGCCTACTGAGGCTCGACTTCCGGAGACCAAACCCCCACTGTAGGGAGGAGGAACCGACCAGGTGGTTCCGCCCCAGGTGACTTATGGAACCGTTAAGGTTCCAGACGGAGCTTGGGGTCATTCCTGATACTTTCACCCACAGTCCGGTAGAGACTCTGGTTGCTGCTTGGCACTCGGCAGCATCGGAGGCCCTCGACCGGATTGCGCCACTACGGCCCCTCCGAGGCGGTGGATCCCAGAGACCTCCTTGGTTCACCGAGGAACTCCGGGAGATGAAGCGCCGGAGGAGATGCCTAGAGCACTGATGGAGGTCCGATAAGTCCGAATCGAACCGAGCAATGGTAACCACCTGCACCAAGGAATACACCAGGGCACTTAGGGCAGCGAAAAGATCTCACATAGCCACCTTGGTTGCGTCCGCTGAGTCCCGCCCAGCCGCCCTGTTTAAGATAACCCGCTCCCTATTGAATAAAAGGGAAGCGGGGGAACCCTTGCAGGGCAGAGCTGAGGACTATGCCCAATTCTTAGCGGACAAAATTGCTCGGTTTCGGTCGGACTTGGACTCCATCCCCGCAGTTCCAGCCGAGGCACAGGAGGATCAAGTAGAACATCTCTGGGTTGAGTTTCAGGATGTTACCCCCGGGGATGTGGACAAGGCCATGAGGGCTGTAAGTGCCTCCACCTGCGTACTGGACCCGTGTCCCTCATGGCTGGTTACTAACAGCAGTGAGGTGACACGAGGCTGGATCCAGGCGGTTGTTACCGCCTCTCTTCGGGAGGGGAACTTCCCCGCCGCACTGAAAGCGGCGGTGGTGAGACCCCTCCTAAAGAAGCCATCTCTGGATCCAGCTGTTCTTAATAACTATCGCCCAGTCTCCAACCTTCCCTTTCTTGGGAAGGTTGTTGAGAAGGTGGTGGCCTTCCAGCTCCAACGGTCCTTGGAGGAAGCAAACTATCTCGACCCCTTCCAGTCAGGCTTCAGACCCGGTTACAGCACAGAAACCGCTTTGGTCGCATTGACCGATGATCTCTGGAGAGCCAGAGATGGAGGACATTCCTCCATCCTGGTCCTCCTTGACCTCTCAGCGGCTTTCGATACCATCGACCATGGTATCCTTCTGCGACGACTGCGGGAGGTGGGAGTGGGAGGCACCGTGTTGCGGTGGTTCTCCTCCTACCTCTCGGACAGGTCGCAGTCGGTGTTAGTGGGGGGGCAGAGATCGTCCCCTAGGCCCCTAACATATGGGGTGCCTCAGGGCTCGGTCTTATCCCCCCTACTATTCAACATCTACATGAAACCGCTGGGAGAGATCATCCGCAGGCACGGGATCAGATACCATCAATATGCGGACGATACCCAGTTGTATCTGTCTGCTCCGTGCCAACTCAATGAAGCGGCAGACGTGATGAACCGAGGCCTTGAGGCCGTTATGGACTGGATGAGGGTTAACAAGCTTGTGCTCAACCCAGAAAAGACCGAGTGGCTGTTGTGCTTCCCTCCCAAAGATTCGATCAATATTCCATCACTCAGGCTGGGGGGTCAAATTCTATACCCCTCAGAGAGGGTTCGCAACTTGGGAGTCCTCCTGGATCCACAGCTATCGTTTGACCACCACCTGACGGCTGTGACCAGGGGGGCATTCGCCCAGGTTCGCCTGGTGCGCCACTTGCGACCCTACCTGAATCGGGAGGCTCTCACAACAGTCACTCGGGCCCTTGTGACCTCTAGGCTGGAATACTGCAATGTGCTCTACATGGGGCTGCCCTTGAAGAGCATCCGGCGACTTCAGCTAGTGCAGAACGCGGCCGCGCGAGCGATTGTGGGTGCACCTCGGTTCACCCACATAACACCTATCCTCCGCGAGCTGCGCTGGCTACCTGTCGATCTCCGGGTGCGCTTCAAGGTGCTATTAGTCACCCATAAAGCCCTGCATGGTAGTGGATCTGGATACTTGAGAGACCGCCTTCTGCCAATTACCTCCCTGCGACCAATTAGATCTCATAGATTAGGCCTCCTCCGTATTCCATCGGCCAGCCAGTGCCGGCTGGCAACTACAAGGAGGAGGGCCTTCTCAGTAGTAGCCCCGACCCTTTGGAACGAGCTCCCCGTGGAGATTCGTACCCTCTCCACCGTCCAGGCCTTCCGCACAGCCCTTAAGAACTGGCTAGCCCGTCAGGCCTGGGGACAAGGATAGCCGCCCATCCCGAATGATGAATGTATGTTGCTTATTACTTTTATTATATGTGTCTATGTCACTGTTTGTATTCCCCCTCCCTGATTTTATGTGAGCCGCCCTGAGTCCCCTCAGGGAAAAGGGCGGCCTACAAATGTTAATAAAATCTAAAAATCTAAATTCTGGAGTTCAACCTAGCTACATTATTTCACCCAGATAGGATCCTCATCCTTGGGATGTCTCCATTAAGGAAACAATTCTAATTGTTCCAGTTTAGAGAATATCTATATTTTTTAGACAAAATTATTCAGGGACAATAAACATTTCAAATAAAAAGTTGTAATTCTTGTCTCAAACTAGTTTCTGTTCCTAAATCTGGGTCATGATGAGTAACAGAGATTTGATTTTTAGTTTTGTATTTGTTGTTTAGCAGAGGGTCTATAAAAATTGGGAATAAAACTCTTAAAGTATATTATTAGTTAATTATGGAGGATTAAAGTCCCAGCTGCATCAAAGAACATTTATTCTGAAGCAACAATTGTTATAATAGATTACCTATACTGAAAAATTAAAAATTTATCCATTCATATTTAAATCTGCATGCTGCTTTTCTATCCCTAGTTCCACAATTAGTTCTTAACAAGGAACAATATATTAAAAAGCCCAAGTCATAAAAGTATAGAAAACGCAGTAATAATATAACAGCTGCAGCCACTTTCTCACATTAATAATAAAGAACAACAATATAAATCCCAACTACAAATCTTGAGCATTCCCAAATGCTTTGCTAATTTTCCAGTGCCAATATTTTGAGTCTCTAACCCAGGGATAGACAACTATGGGCCCTTCAAGTCCTGTGAACTTCAATTCCTATGCTGCCCCAGGAATTCTGGGAGTTAAGTCTATGGGTCATAAAGGGCCGTAGTTGCCTACCCCTGGTGGGCAATAACTGGTCTGACTGCCCGAAGGTTATCTTGAAACTGGTAGATTGTTCCTTGAAGCTGCAATACAGCACAACAGTGTTTGATGTGATGATTACACTTAACACTCAAGTAGCACAACTTACCTAATATATGGAAACTCAGTGGTCTTTTATTGCACTTTTGTCCCGGTGCAAAATAATTTACCTTGATATTCTTGATAAATCTGTTTACCTCATAGATTTCTCAACTACTCACTATTCATGCAGATATACACCTTTTGTCAATAGAAAATGGATATTGTAAGCTTCCAACAACACCTCTCTTCAGACTTGACTTTTTACATTTTGTTGAGGGAGGGCAAGGTATTTTCTTTGCTTTTTGATTCCACTGATGCCGATTTGGGTCTCATGCTTCTTTTAAGGATTTCCCAGTTCAAAAGGGTGCTAATCTGTTTTCAGGTTTTAGCACGTTCAAAGGAAGCCTTGAGTCTGAAAAAATAGTTGAGGTCACAATACTGCTCTAGAATAATATAGTTTAGAATTTTCTCTTGTTTTATTCTGTGATAAGAATTTCTCTAGTTTAGAAATTCCTTTTGGAATAGCGCAGAAATAATTTGAGTACAGAGGACAAAACTGTGGTTCATACATCTAGGCAACAGCTTTGAATGAACGTGTGAATTTTAGGCATACTTGGTTTCAATTGGGGTCTAGTTTTTATTTTATTTTCCAGTATGTCCTTCACATTTAGCCACACGGGAGGTATAGGGATAGGAGTATCTTTTAAATTTGGTAGGGAGAAAGATGATTATATTTTTAGATGATCCTAGTACCAGGAGATTGTCTCCTTGATGCAACAGGAGGGCTCAATAGCTTCAATGACCCTAAGCAGGATGCTTTGTGACTTTTACTCATTCAGGCAATAACAAAAAGTCCAATTCAATTACATTTGAATATGTATGTATGTATGTATGTATGTATGTATGTATGTATGTATGTATGTATGTATGTATTAAATTTTGTATGCCGCCCACTCTCAAAAGAGACTCAGGGCGGCTTACAATAAAAGGGAGCTGGGATATATAACAAATAAACAACAGTTTAAAATTACACAACAGTCACAAACCTGAAGTGGGGCTGGACAACTCAACAGCCCCAGGCCTGCTGGAACAGCCTGGTCTTAGTCGCTTTGCGGAAGGCCGGAAGGGTAGTGAGGGTCCGGATCTCAACAGGAAGATCGTTTCAGAGGGCCAGAGCTGCAACAGAGAAGGACTTCCACCGGGGTGTCGCCAGCTGACATTGGCTGGCAGATGGAATCCGGAGAAGGCCTAGTCTGTGCGATCTAATAGGTCTTTAGGAGGTAATTGGCAGGAGGCGGTCTGTCAGGTAACCAGGTTCGATGCCATAAAGGGCTTTAAAACTAACGACTATTTATTTATTTATTTATTTATTTATTTTATCTATTTATTTATTTATTTATTTATTTATTTATTTATTTATTTATTTATTTGTCTTGTATGCCGCCCACTCCCGGAGGACTCCGGGCGGCTCACAAAAGACAAGGGAAAGGGGGGAACGAGACAAAGACAACATATTACAAACAAAACCAACATTCACAATTTCGGTGGAGGTTGATGCTTCTCAGCTCCCCCCAGCCTGCTGGAACAGCCAGGACTTGGTGGCTTTGCGGAAGGCCTGGAGGGTAGTAAGGGTCCGGATCTCAACCGGGAGCTCGTTCCAGAGGGCCGGAGCTGCAACAGAGAAGGCTCTCCCCTGGGGAGTCGCCAGCCGACATTGGCTGGCAGATGGAATCCGGAGGAGACCTAACCTGTGCGATCTAATTGGTCTGAGAGAGGTAATCGGCAGGAGGCGGTCTCTCAGGTACCCAGGTCCGATGCCATGTAGGGCTTTATAGGTAGCGACCAGCACCTTGAAGCGGATTCGGAGACTAATAGGTAGCCAGTGCAGCTCGCGGAGGATAGATGTAACGTGGGTGTACCTTGGTGCACCCACAATCGCTCGCGCGGCTGCATTCTGGACTAATTGGAGTCTTCGAACACTCTTCAAGGGCAGCCCCATGTAGAGCGCATTACAATAATCCAGTCTTGAGGTCACAAGGGCGTGAGTGACTGTCTGAAGGGCCTCCCGATCCAGGTAGGGTCGCAATTGGTGCACCAGGCGGACCTGGGGAAAGGTCCCCCTGGTCACAGCCGACAAATGGTGTTCTAGAGTCAGCTGTGGGTCCAGGAGGACTCTCAAATTGCGAACCCTCTCTGAGGGGCGTATAATTTCGCCCCCCAGCCTGAGAGCTGGAACAGTTAAACAATCTTTGGGAGGGAACATCAGAAGCCACTCGGTCTTGTCTGGATTGAGTGCCAACTTGTTTGCTCCCATCCAGACTCTAACAGCCCTCTCTGAGGGGTGAATAATTTCACCCCCCAGGCTAAGAATAGCTGGACCAGCATCAATAGTCACTCTGTATGTATGTATGTGCATGCGTGCAAGAAAAGCAGTGCATGTGTATGTGTGTGTATTTATGTGTATGTGTGTATGTATATATATATGTATGTATGTATGTATGTATGTGTGTGTGTGTGTATATATATGTATACACATACATACATACACACACATACATATACATACATACACATATACATACATACATGCACTGCTTTTCTTTTTTTTGTCATCATCTTCTCTCCTCTTCCTCCTGCCTTCGAGAACTTATTAAATTTATGGTAAACTTATACTACAGTTGTTAGGACTATTCACTTGGTTTGACAACACACATTTGGTTACAAGTACAACATAAAATAATAAAAGACCATAATGTTGTCAATTTTAATGGGAATATAAAACATCTTGAAGAATAAAACCATGTTTACAAAGTAGTGCAAATAATTTTTATACTATTTCTGTACAATTCATTTTCTTTGCACAGACACAAGCATGTATCATACACATTAGAACCTGGTAAGTCTAAAAATATCTGAGACTTACTATTTAAAAGAAAAAAATTAGTAGTGCTTAAAAGTATGTCATCTCAAGCAAATACTTACTGGATAAAAACATATTTCCTCTTAATAAAAAAACATTAGCCTTTTCATTGATTCTAAGTACTGCTTTAGTCAAATAAGATTTGCTTTTAAAATAAAAGCAAATTTCTGTTTTAAAATGTAATCTCTTTATATAAGTAAAATAGCCCATTGTATATATAACCAGAATGTCAATGCATACGTTATACAAGTATGTATTTTGGAATCTAATGAAAATATTCACATAATCAATATAGAGAACACATAGATAAGTTAAATATTCTATATTATGGGAAACAGTACTAGTGACATAAAATCAACTAATTCACTAATTTAAAAAGAGTGAATTTGTAGAATCAATTTAAAAAGATTCCAATTGGTTTCATTTTTGCTTTGCTAACTAAGAAAGAGGTATAAAATTCTGGATTCAATTGCTTTGATCAGTTATTTAAATTAGATTATTCAAAGGAGGTAGATTATATTTTGAAATAAGTGCCGTACCAAAAAGGCAACTCCAAATTCAGTTGCCAAGAATTATTCTAAACTATAAGGATTGTCCCCAGACTTACATTTTATCATCCTCAATATTCAGAAAATAAACTGTAATATCCTAAAAGTTATTTGTTATTGTTGAATGTGGAGAGAAACACGTATTATATGTATATCGAAGTGTGAGGCACCCATTCTGCTAGGCTGCACATTAAAGTCTATGTACAGTTTACAGTCTACATGCATATTTAATTATTTTTAGCAATAATTTCACTAATATCACAGTTGAAAAGTATCACCTGTTATATCAATTCTTATAAAATGAAGCAATTAGGAAGACAGAGCTACAAAATCACAGACATTTGGTAATATTAAACTAGTTTAGGATTACAAGCTAAACATGGCTGAGAGTATTGCTACCATTACAAGTGAGAGCTGATTAACTATTTCTTCCATCCCTAAATATTTGAATTTATCTTGAGGAAATATATTCTAGATCTATTGCAGATGAAGGGGTGAGACATTATATCAAAAGAAAAAGAAGTATTTTTAGGGGCAGCAATAATTATATTTACTGTGCTATCTAATTTGGACTTTTTCCTGATAATACAAATTTTCTATTACATAGATTTTTAAAAAAATTAAAAATGAGTTTGCTTCTTTATGTTTTTGAATCAAGTTACAGTAAAGATGTACAGTAATTCTGAACCAGTAAAAAGCTATGTTTTTCCTGGTTCTTTAACACAAAGATTTGTAAACTGAAATAGTTAAGCAGCAGAACTATACTGGCCAAAACATAACTATCAGACCATTATCTAACTCAACTGTTTAACGCAAACAGCTTTTAATAGTCAGTCATAAATATTTTAAGTTTCTTGCTTCCAGTAAGATGAACTTCCAAGTTTTCAATATTTCTCTACATTCGTGAAATTAGGTACAACTCTATTTACCAATAGTAGTCAGGTTTTGTCTCCACAACACACATTACTGTGACTGAAACATATTTGAGCAAGATTGTGGTCTAGTAAATGTTGGCTAGTACAAGCAATGGAAATGCCTCTGAGAACTACCAAATCCCAAAGAAGAAACAGAATGCAACCAAAGAAGAAAACGCAAGCGACAATCAACAAATATATAAAACACTGAGAACTGTAAACTGGCGGTGGGCAGGGGATGAAATTATTTGACAATACATATAATTGCAATTGTATATGTACTTGTTTGAAAATAAATGCCATTGAATTCATCAAGATTTATTCCTGAGTCATTATACCTGTTGCAATGCTATCAATTTTATTCTGTTTAAAATGAAACAAAAATGTTCCAAGTGACCACTCATTCAGTGACCCCTAGAATTTGCAACAGTGCTAAATGAGTGGCAGTTACAACCAAGTTGTTTGAAGTTCTGATTACTGCAGTGCCCTTGTGGTCACATGATCACAATCTGGGTGCTCGGCAACTGGCTTGGATTTCTTACTGTTGCAGCATTCTGCAGTCATGTAATCACGATACGCAACCTTCCCTACCAGCTTCTTACAAGCAAAGTCTGTGGAAAAGCCAGGGGGGAACCACCCTCATAAAGTAACAGAGTCATATGACATTGCCCTTTATGACATCACTTAACAACAAAAATTCCAGTCCTAATACCCCTCATTAAATGAGGACCACTTGAAGTCAGGCTTGTGGTAGTGTATCTACACAAAATCATTTGATACTGAAGTTATTTGCACAAACCAGTTTTAAAATGCAAAATTAGTAAAACTATCACTACAATTTCAATTATAAATTTGGTGCCCCACAATACAAAAAGCATTATTTAAAAAATCCCAGCTTATAGGCTTCATTTTACTTGAGGTGTATGAGTTCAAGATTGTATTGCATTATAGTTCAATTTCAAATAGAATAATTTCAACCTCTTCCATTGTGTTTAATTTGAACATGTGCATTTCCTTTAAATGGAAAAATTAAATTTACATCTCATCCCTTCAGTAAACACTCATGTGTTTGAAGTTCCTCCTCATATCTTGATCAATATTTGTGTCATGGTTTTTAAAAACTAACCTCCAAAACAAACTCAACCATTAAGAAAAAAAAATCTTTATGAAATAAAATAATGATGAAGTTATTCTAAATCTAATTAGTTTTTGCTGAATGGAAGAAGGGCTTGGGGAGAACGCAACAAGTTTACAGCTATACTGATTAAATCAATTATTTCACTCTACTTTTGGGAATATGGGAGGAACTACTTGCCATGAATCTTGAAGAATATTCATGAGTTTTCCAGTATTTAAAGAATAAACCAATATTAAATAAAAAGAACTGTGTACACCCATTACTAATGAAAACCATTATTAAAAAATAAACTAACTTTAAAGAAAAAGAACTGTGTAGACATATCACTAATGAAAAATATTCTTATTAAAACCAGTGATTAACCTGGAATGAGAATTTTTAAGTAGAACTTTAAATACGGACAGTTTACACATCTTTATATACATACAGTATAATATAGAATGACAACAAATATAATTCCTTTAAGAACTGTGCTTTTAAACATATCCCCAATCTTTTTAGAATCCTAAAGGAAACATTAAATGTTTCTTGTTTCTTATCATCTGGCTAAATTAGGTTTACCAGCATATAGATCCCATTTGTAAAACAGCTGATGTCCTGCATCATAGTTTATTCTTTGTCTGACATTGTAAAACAGGAATAGTAAAATAAATTAAGGACACTTTAGGGCAAACTGTCTTCTATGACCTAATCTGATGATGTAGGTGGTGCTTTAACAGGGAGATTCCTTCGGCTGTTGGTCAGTCGCCGTTGTTGAGCAAGGAAAGACTGTGCAGGTGGGTATGACTGACCATCTCTGTAGGCAGTATTCACACGGAGAAGTCTGGATTCCATTCCTAGTTTATGAAATGCTAAACTCTGGAAGAAAATAGAATAAACTACTTAAATCCATGATGCTCTTCATTCAATCTAAAACAAAGCTAATAACTTTGATGGCTGACTACTACTGTATTGCTAAATAATTCATGCATACATTATTTTCTTTTTTCCCTGGCTTATTGAAGAGATATATTTAATATCTGGCATAGTAAACAGGCATTAAACATGCACAGATAATATGCTATACAATTGATCCACAAATTATTCTGGAATAATTTCCAGAAACAGCTCAGTATCACATTTGGAATATGGCTACTGAAAAATGTATGGCAAATATAGATTCTAGCACTGCAGGAATGGACAGTCTATAAAACTCACAAGTTCTGGCATCCAGCCCACTTCAGATCACACCACCACTCTGGCAACAAAATAGGTAGCACATTTTTTGATATTACACACACACACACACACACCTCTTGCAGGAGACTTAGAGGCCTAAAGACCATTAAGTTGAATGCTCAGTATCTGCTATGGGAGAACAAACAACAATACTGAGGTCAAGAATAGCTGAGAAGATGAATAACATTAAAAATGAAGTAAAATGTTAAGTAAAAATTAAGGCTTTTACTTAGGAGGAAGAATTCAAAGAATTCAAAGCCCTCCAGGGCTTCCAGTAGCTTCTTAAAATTTGCTCCATAGGTTAGGAAATCATATTTGGGGACACACATGAGGACTGCAGGATGTGGATTGCAAAATCTGCTACAGGAGGCTGCCTCCATCAGTAGAATATATTTGGATTCCACCTGTTTACTAAAAACGTTTCCATGTGCACAAATACAGTAACCCACCTGGTTATACCATGCAGATACAATTAACTTTTCTTCATGCTCCTGAATCCTGGATGATTTACACTGACCCTAAAATGAATTTGTAAAATTTATAATGTAAGTAGAAGAAATTATATGACATTCAAAGCACAAAATGATTACTATATGTATAATTTTGTAAAAGAACACATAAGCCTAAAAAAAACAAAAAACATTTTACTGCTTTATATTATCTTCAGTAATGAACCCAGATTTTAATCATATTTCTTCTGGCCTAATTTTGCCAATTTCTTATGGCACCTCTTAGTTCATTAGCAGTGTGTCTCAACCTGGGCAACTTTAAAAGATGTGGACTTCAACTCCCAGAATTCCCCAGCCAGCAAAGAAGAAAAACATATTAAAATTGCTTTTAGTTTTACTGTTTAGTTTAATATTTTGTTCTATTGTCGTAAATTCCCTTAAGTGTTCACAGGACCAGAAAGCAAGCATGCATGTATTTAATAAATATATAAAAACACAGTTGCCTGATGGTAAAATAGGCAGCATATAAATTGAATGAATAAATAAAATACCTCAAGTGTTTCAATTCTTTTGTCTTTTTCTACCAACTGTTTCCTTAGCAACATTATTTCAGTAGATGCCGGCTTTAATTTGGGATCTAAAGTTTTTATGACCTGCAGAAAGAACATACATTATGGTTTACAATGATTCTTATCTAGTTATAAAATCAACTCAGAAATAACATATGCAACAATTACATCAATCAACTAGACTAAAATTTGCTACTCCAACTGAACAAGCCATTTTTATTAAAAACATTTGGAACAATTTTGTACTGCGACTTCTATTCTTTCTTCCAAAATGTTTTTTCAAACACCTAGTCTAGCCTATAGCTTGTCTATTGATTCTATTTCCTTTAATTTACATCAACAAATTTTCTCTGCTTCTCTTGCTTTTATGGGTTCAGTCTAGCTGAGAAAAAGCTTTCTGATGCCTAGCGTATGTGATGTTTATGACATAGTTTGAAGGGATTAAACATTTCTTATTAATCCTTCATCTCAATGGAACACATATAGTGCATATATTCTTTTGATTTAGCAATCAGTGATAGAAGTAAAAATCCAGAGTACAATAGATTTTATTCTATTTCCTTTTTCCAGGATGAGATAAACCTTTCCTGGAAAAGCAAAGTAAGCAAATGTTGGGGGTTGGAGTGTGTTTATTTTGTTTAACTATTTTAGATCACATGGAACAATTGCAAGCCATTTTGCTGTAAGCATCAGGCTTGAAATTGGGAGTGTGAGTTCGAGTCCCGCCTTGGGCATGAAGCCAGCTGAGTGACTGATTCAGTTATTTTTTCTCAGCCCTAGGAAGCGATGGCAAATCATTCCTGAAAAATCTTGCCAAAAAAACTTCAAGGGTTTGTCCAGACAGTCTCCAGGAATCAGACACAATTGAATGGAAGAAAAAAGATTAATTAGACACTGCCACATAATTAACTAAATTAGGAAACTTAAGTATGGAATAGAGAACTAATCTAGCTTTCAAAGAGTAGAAGTGGGAATGGAACAATTTTCCAGTTCAAGGGTTCTTAAATAATTCATTGGTTTATAGAAAATAATACTCACAATTCTTGCTTTTTCTAAATACATCTTATATCTCTCTTCCATTGATTTCATATCTTCATCTTTCTTATGCAAAGCAGCTTCTAATTCTTCTATTTTTTGTGCTATTATTAAAAAAACAATGTAATAATTATTAGAAATAAATATCCAGATCTGGAACAACTGATAACATGTGAATACTGTTAGTTCAGGAGGCCTACATGATCAATAATTAATTGTAATCCATTAAGGTTACATATTGTGATCCCATTAATGCCGATAAAATTTGGATTTTAATAAAAAATCTGAAGGATCAAAAGGTCCTCATTTTGCCTTATAACCAGCTGCCTTCACTGTAGTATTCAGAAATACAGCTCAAACTTATCATACATACTGCATTTAATAAAATATGATGTTCGAGAACAAAGAAAAAAGGGATATATCCTTCCATTTATATACTTGCAATATTTTACCAATATACTGGGTAGTAAAAGACATTGAATAGAGAAAGTTTAATGTCCTCCAAAATTTATATATGCAATAGCAATAAAGTATACCTGCAGTAAAAAAAAATATGAAAGGAGTAACAGATCACTTTACCATTTTGATTTAAATCTGGTTGAAGGTCTGCAAGAAGAGCTTCCTTCTTCTGCAGTTCATCATGGACTTCATTTAATTTCTCCCTGAAAGGATATGGCTTTTTTTAATTAAAAGGCAATTTAATTGACTTACTTTATTTTATATTTTAAAAATTGCATGTTACCTTCTCACCTTACAATTATAAGAAACACTAAAACACAGCATCCCATCACAAAACCAATACAATGCTATTAAAAAACAAATGAAGGTCATAACATAGTTAAGAAGCACATAATTATCCCAACAGCTATGAATTCCTGAACAAACCCAGACTCTCCCTCAAGGTTTTGGAGGATGAGTGCATCCTCCAAGGGGAATCCATCATTATTGAGTTACAAGATCAATATGTCTGGGAAGGCAACAGAGAATACCATATAACAGCAAAAAACACGTTTGTCCATGATCCCCCACTTTACGTGCATATTTTACTACTAATAAAAGCATCATTTTCTTCCAATTCCACAATGGTGTTACAAACCAGAAAGGGGTTAATTAAACAAGTCTTTTAAAATACTTTTTTTCATGTCTGCTCACATGCATACAAACAAATATGAATGTATCACTTACATGTGGGCTGCTATCTTTTGTTTCAATTGACTGGACTGCAAATAATAAATAACAGTGATTAGAAAGTTATTAGATCACATGATATCTCACACACACACACACACACACCCCTAACTTTGATCAATCCCACTGCAGAGCAACATTAAAAACAGTGAGTCTTACTTCATTACATAACTGGAACAGACCATGTTTCAGGGTCTTTATTCAATGTCAGATAAAAACAAGGAAAATTATATTCAAGTCTGTATTTTTCCCACATCCTTATTGCCCTGTGATTTTTAGGAATGGCCATGCCTAAACCATTACATTGATTCCTTTTTTGAAATCTCTGAAGTCGTTCCTGAACTGATTGCTCTCAACATTAAAATATGTCATGTACTTGTGTTTGTGCTTAAGTAAAATGCATGTTTTAATTGCAATTTACACAAAAGCCACAAATAAATATTTATTTTGAATTTAAGATATTCCACATCCAAAGAATGATTAAAAATGTACGTAAAATTATAAACACATTGTCAACTTGCGAAGCATCCCTGCTCTCTAGGTGCCATACAAAAATTTTGCACCAGCTTAACTACTTGTTAATCAAAGTTGTCAATTCCCACTGAAACCAAGCCTGAATATTCCTTTCTTGAGAAAAAATGAACTGACTGTGCATACTTGTATACTTATATTCCTACATGCATTTTTATGCTAGAATTGGCCAGAGGCCATATTTCAAAAGAACAACTCAGGATCAAAATTTAATCAGCCTTAATATGAATCACTATTGGTCAGAATTACTTCTCTGTAAAATGAAGTATCCCATTAACAAAGTTAATTGATTCTTGTATGCATAGACACAAATAATCTTCTAACTGGAATAAATTATACATGTACTGTCACACAGAGGAAAGTCTCATATAGCAAACACCTGCATATTCTTATTCTGTAATAACTTAAAGTAATTACAGAGTACTTGTAACATTTGTTTTATTATGAAATATAGGTGGTCTTCCACTTCCGATGAAAATTGTGGTTGTAGAGTACAATGTCACATAACTGCATTACTTATCAACGGCAATTCTGCCAGTCCTGATTGCCATGGTTAAGTGAGGACTGCAGAGGTCATGAAAACAGAACCTTTTGGAATTCCAACTTCCTGCTGGCTTCCCCACTGACTTCTCTTGTGGGAAGCCAGCAGGGAATAGCATAAATCGCAATCACTTGACTACAGACACACTGCAGTCACAGTCGCAGTTACAATACAAGGGCCCGCTGTAAATACCATCTGTTCAGTACTGTCATAATTTTGAAGTCACTGAACAAATGGACACAATCCAAGAACTATCTGTATATTCCCATGTCATACCTACCCTTTCTCTTTCTGACTTGGACTCTTGCTCCTGCAAGGACTTCTGAAGGTCTTCAATCTGCTGCTGCAGCTCCCCAAAACGCTCCTTGCTCAGTCTATCGTGAAGCATTAAATGTAAGACTATTAATAGAATTCAAGTGTTTAGGCATGAAATCATTGTTCTTGCAAGATTTACATCCATACTCTAGTTGGCAGCAAAAACATCCTAGACTGCCTCTCTGTTGAGGTACTTATCCTTCCTAAATGAATTAAGAGATAATCCTCAGGTTACTGGAATAAATAGAATTGGAATTGCTGTTGCTAAGTAATGCAGTCATGAAGTGCAACATCCTGTGACTGCATTGCTTAGTGACATTCCCAGTTGCTGTTATAACTGTAAGATGAATGAACCTTTAAGCAGAAAGCAGCAGGAATCCCAGGTAAGGACCAAAGGGATGTCTTGGGGGAGGAAAGATGAGGGCTGGTATATGCTGTCCATTAACTGTGGGAGGCCAGAAGGGGTTTTGAGGCCTGGTGCAGACCACATCCAAGTATAAGAAAGAAGCTGCAGGGTAGATACTACGGCACACGTGCAGAAAGCCAAGGGGGCAGGTGGTGCAATGTGATGCAAGCACAGGAAGACCAGGTGGACTTATCAGAGCAACATACAACTTTTTCTGCTGGCTTTCCCATTGATTTTAACTTGTGGGAAGCCAGTCGGAAAAGTCTTAAATAACAGCTATGTAACCATAGGAGACAACCACCATTGGAACTGCGAACTGGTGGCCAAGCAATAGCAATGGCATGACTGCTGGGGCACTGCGACAGTTGGAACTAGTTGTAAGCACAACTCACTCAGTGCCATCACAACTTTGAATGGTTGCTGAATGAATGGTCAGAAAGTAAGGAACACCTGTACTTTGTTATGCAGGAACTGAGAGGAAACCAGAGGGAAGTGCAGCTGAGAGTAGAGATCCACTCAACAAAACTGTCCGGCCCTACGTTTTAAGCAGCTCTCTTCCCCAGTGAATCACAATCTACTTCCTTTTGATAGAGTTCCCTCTTTAGCATTTATAAGCAACTCTAGGAGTAGACTGTGTAGGAAAATCTGCTTTCAATCCAGTTGTACCCATCAGTGTGGAGCCAATCAGTCATTCGTGTGCTTTCTATCGTTCTTCAGTATTTTTCATTCCCCATTCTGTGTCTCTCACCCGTTTTTCGTATTTAGGAAAAAATTAAATACATTTATGTGAAGGAGAATCACCTGTTTTCAGTTTCTAATTCATTTATCATTCGATTTTTTTGTTCCAGTTTCTCTTGAAGCCCTGCAATTTGTTCATTTTCTGATCCTTCTTGTTGCAAATGAAGCATCTTGTTTTCATGCTGAAGCCGGATGAACATGTCTCTGAGATTTAAAATAAAATTTGAAAGCAGACATATTTTGCAAAATACTACATTTTCCTCCAACATTATAAAACATGGTTTGCCATATATTACAATACAATCGGCAATCTATGTGATATTATACACTAAATTCTGCTTGCAGCCCTAGTAATGTGTTAATTTCAGCAGAAAGGCCTAAGAAAGCCTCTTAAAAATAGCAAATAGTACATAGATTATAGACTTCTTCCTCAAAAGCAGCCTCTAACCCCATGATGGCGAACCTATGGCACGCGGGCCAGAGGTGGCATGTAGTGCACTCTCTGTAGAGACGTGAGCCGTCAACCCAGCTCAGCTCCACCACGCATGTGCACACACCTCCCACCGGGCAGCTGGTCTTGTTTTGGAACGCATGCTTGGGGGGCACATGTGGAAGGCGTACGTGTGGGGGGGGGAGGGCAACTGCATGGGGGTCACGTGCATATTGCATTTTGAGGGTTTGGGCGTATGCATGCGCACCCTCATATACACATATGATCCTCTGGATGGGATCTTACCAGCAAACAAAACTATAAAGCTATATAATGAAATCTGTAAAAATCCAGTTTCATTTGTAACCAGAGATACAGGCTTATGTTTATCGCTGTATTTATTATATTGATTCTTTTTAATTGAGAGTATAGATTTTTTTCTAAATTGATTCAAATTAGAAATCCCCGATTTCCAATATTTAGGGTTTTATCTTTGTAAGAATATGGGATTCCTCTATTGTCTAATATTGTATATTACATACATCACATTACAAATAAGATTCACAATTCATTTTACATGCGTTTATCTCTGTTACCTAAATTCCACAGGCAGAATTTCAGCAGCAAGATTTTCATGGCTTTTCATAGTAGATGCACCTGATAGTATAAAACAAAATCATAAGGCTAATTTCCATGGAGTCTAAGCAAAAATGATCCTAAATATTATTTTTTTTGAAGTACCTGTTTGGTTCATATGATCCTGCTGCATTTGTGAATACCTGAGCTCTTCATTGGTCTCTTTCAATGCATCACGCTGAATTATCAATCTCTGAAAATAAAAAGTGATTTGATAATGGTAGATGCATATCTAAATACGTGTGTTAATATTGTATGAGAGCTTTAATTGCTTCTCCACCTGAAAATGACATCCCAGAATAGCTGTTAATAACAGAACATGATTCTGTTGTAGCACACAGAACATCATTCTCAAAAAGAATAAACCAGTTTTCATAATGGGCAGTAACATCTATGATGGCCTAAAACAGTCCTGTTAATCTGACGGCCCACGGGAGACTTCCTGGGAGGAGCTGAGACTTCCTGGGAGGAGCCTACTGGTGGTGGCAGCAAAAAATCAGCTGCCTCCGAATTCCTGGCTACGTACCTGTTTAGAGGATCTTCCATCTGACGTCTTATCAGGTTTTCTTATCCTTCAGGCAAGAAGGAAAGAAGAAACTGTTTTGCTGGCAAATGCTCTTCGATTTTTGCAGCTTTTGTGCTTGCAGGGAAAGGGGGGCTAGCCCAAGGCAGAACGGCTGTCCGTGCTGGGAACTTCAAACTGCCTTGTGCAGGACAAAGTAGGTCTCCCCCACTCTGTTCAAAGTTTTGTTTGATTTAATCTTATCACGAGCTGAATCCGTTTGCGTGGACAATAATTGTTTATCAACATTTTAGCTTCTTTTCTTTTTCTCCTCTGAAAAATTATTTACTTAGAGGCTTTTAAAATGGCGCCGAGCAGGCTGGTTTCTCCAGTAATAACGAACACTTTTTCTTAATTCTCACAAGAATTCAAAACAAAAGAGATTGCTTATCATATGTTTTGGTTTCACAACAGGCCAGCAGAAGCTTTTTAATTAGTTTCATTTCTACAAGAATTTTACTCCTTCATTAACCTTGCTTATCTGGAAGTTAAATGGTGATGAATCTGCTGAACGGTCTTGTTACAATGTTTACTCACTGAAAGTTTTGCCAAGCCTTAAACTTCAAAATAAAAGGGGAACTCAGCCTCTTTACTTAAAACTGCATATTCAGGCAATAGAGTTTTATTAACTGCAGGCAGATAAATTTTGAAATGGCCTCAAAACCAAATATTAACTTGAAGTCGTCACCCTCTACTTCCAGGGGCACATCCTCAGTGCCTGGCACAAAGCTGCAGCCTCCGCTTCCTACGCCCCCTGCTGGGGATGTGTTAACGAAAGAATTTTTCCTGAGTAATCTAAGCGAGGCTCTTAATGCACAGACAATTAAAATGGAAGATAAGTTTAGAGATAATAGAGAGGTGGTAAAGCAGGAGAGAAAAGAGGAAATAAAAGAAATGAAAGAAGAAATTAAAAGTGAAATAAAAGGACTTAAACAGGAGCTGTATGAGAAATTTGATGCTAAGGTTGGTAAAATCAGAGACGATATGCTGAGACTTGTAACTGTATTAACAGAACATATTTCTGGAATGGAAGATACTCTAGAGGTTCTTAATGATGCCAATGCTAACTTGACATTGAAAACAGAGGTGGTGGAACAAAAAGTGGAAAATGCTGAAAAAGAAATTATTATGATACAGTACCGACAAATGGAGTTCGCATTAAGAGTAAGGGGGCTGCGTGAGGAGAAACAGGAGAACCTGAAACAGATCCTATCGGAAGCTTTTGACCGCCTGATGGGGAAACCAGGGACCAACCTAGACTGGCAAATTGACAAAGCTTACTGCGTTAACTCCTGGCTGGCAAAGCAGAAGCAGCTTCCTCGAGACATCGTTATATATTTTACTACAAGAGAGCTTAGAAATATGGTACTGCAAGCGTCTTATAACACTAAGCTTCAAATTGGCGGTCAAGACCTGGCTGTTTTGAAAGAGATACCACCTCAAATGTTAAGAGCCAGGAGAGACTACGCTTTTTTGGTCGAAGAACTCAGAAATCGTCAGATACAGTATAGATGGGATGCACCATTTGGCATCATATTTACATTTGATAAGCAAAGGTACCGCCTCAACTCTGTATGGAAAGCCCGAGATTTTTATTATAATATATTGAAGGCCGGACACCCTGCACCATCTGGACCTAGAGAAAGACCACAAGAAGGACAGGATAGACAGCAAACTACACAACCACCAGACAAGATGGAGCATCTCTCTTCTCTAGAAGTGCAAGGTGCTATGGAACCAAGACCTAGCCGCATGACTACTAGACGTATGGAGAAACAAGCTAAAAAGCAACAGCATCAACAATCATCGGCCATCGATCAAGGAACTACAATAACAAATCTGGAAGCAGTGGGAGGAGCTAGACCTAAGGTTAAACAGGCCATGCAGGAAGCTCTACAAATGCTTCAACCAACCAAAGATGACAACTAAGATTTTAACATGGAATGTCAACGGACTGAATTCTCCACAGAAGAGGAAGAAAATATTTCATTATCTCAAACAGTTTAAGAACGATGTAATTTGTTTGCAAGAAACTCATATCAAGTCAACTGATCAAAAATATTTGATCAACTCAAAACTTGGTCAACATTTTGCAGCTTCTGCTATGGAAAAGAAGAATGGTATAGTTGTATACTTAAGAAAAGATATGAAAGCTGAATTAATAGAAGCAGATCCCTTCGGAAGATATATTGCTTTAGACTTAATCTTAGAAGGGAAAAAGACATTACTTTTGGGAATTTATGCTCCCAATCAACAGCAAGATAGATTCTATAGAAATCTTCATGCTAAATTAGTACAGTGGGACTATAGTTCCTGTATACTATTGGGTGACTGGAATGGAGTGATAGACACTAAGAGAGATAAGAAGATTTCCCGCCTAAATACTAAGATGCGAGCAAAGTTACCCAAATCTTTCTTTGACATTATGGATGATTTTGAATTGAGAGATATTTGGCGAGAAAGAAATGCAGAGGAATATGACTTCACTTTCTTCTCGGACAGGCATCAATCCCTTTCAAGGATTGATTTTATTCTAACCACTAATGATTTGCTTTCTAGGGTCAAGAAAACAAAGATTGCGGCTAGGGTCCTTTCGGATCATAACCCAGTTTGGATGGAGTTGGGAAGGGTAGTGCAGGCAAGAAGGTCTTGGAGATTGAATGAAAACTTATTTAGATATGAAAAGTATATTAATGATTGTAAAAAATTACTATCTGAATATTTTGTTTTGAATATGAATAAGGGTACATCTATGGAATTTGTATGGGATGCAAGCAAAGCGTATATGAGAGGAGTTTTGATGAATATAAATAAAACACATAGAAATAAGCAAGGGTTAAAACGAACAGAACTGGAAGAGGAAATTAAGAGAAAAGAGCTGGAGTTAACAATGAACCCAGACGATACAAAGGTTAAGGAAGCTATTAACATATTAAAATCTCAATTTGACATGTTGATCTCTGACCAGGTAGCTACTAATTTATTATATGCAAAACACAATACTTTTTGTAATGCAAACAAACCTGGCAGATGGTTAGCTTATCAGATTAGGAAAAAAAGGAAATCTGACGGCCCACGGGTTGATTACGGCCCGCAGAGGTCACGCCCACCCCGGCTCCACAAAGGCAAAAAATGTTGTAATACTTCATGTTCCAACCTGCAACGTGATCAAGTTTGATACCCCCGGCCTAAAACAACTTATCATTTACATTGCAGTTTTTCCGAGACTCAACATTCTAAGTAACCCACTTCTTCTGCACCATCCACATAGATATCCTGACTACCCAATATTTTGAAAACTGTATTTCCACCACATTAGTAGAAACCTCACCTCTTTCTCTTTAATTAATGTTTCGTGCTTCTCTTCTAATTGTTTCATTTCAAAAGCTAGTGCATCTGCTCTTTTGGATTCTTCAGAGAGCTTGTTATGAACTTCCTGGCTCTGGTTTAAAAAGAAAATCAATTAATGTTTCAGAACTTGGTAATTTGAAATGAATTCTTCTGTAATATTGGATTTCATTATCTTCATGAGAACCGGTGATCTTTTTCATCATTAGCTGGAAATCAATTTTTCCCCAGTTAAATGGAATATATTCGCTACAAGTAGTCTTTGGCTTACAACAGTTCATTTAGTGACTATCCAATGTTACTACGGCACTGAAAAGAGTGACTTATGACCATTTTTCACACTTGCAACCATTGCAACATCTACATAGTCACATGAACAAAATTTGGATGCTTGACAACTGGTTCATATTTATGACCGTTGCTGTGTCCCAAGGTCATGTGATCACTTTTTGCGACCTTCTGACAGGCAAAGTCCATGGGGAAGCCAGATTAATAACCAAGTTATAACTTAACAATGTCAGTGATTCACTGTGGCAAGATAGACTGCAAAATGGGGCAAAATTCACTTAACAAATATCCGTGTTTAGCAACAGAAATTTTGGGCTCAAAAACTGTTTGTAAGTCAAAAACTACCAGTACTTGATTTTTCTCCTGAAGCATTTCATTTTAGCATACATCATTTAATGCTTAGAAATTCAAGTCATCAGATTCAATTAATAGAACATAGGTCTTATAGAATTATGGCATAGTTTTCATGATTCTACTTTTAATCCAACTAACTGCACAGTTGAAGACATGCCAGTGTTACTGATAACGCTAAATCTACCAGTAAGGCTATCTTACTCATTTCAAACAAAATAAAAGTGAAGTGCTGTTGATATAAACAATAAAAATGTTTGCAAGGACAAGTTAAGGAGGAAGTCACTTTTCATTCTCAGCTTTTTTAGACCTAAAAGTGAAGACTTTTATTCGACTGAAATAGTACTAAGGAAACACAAAAATTCAAACAAGAGGAAATGAAACATTTCTTACCTGCCTTTTGTAAGTTTCCAACTGTGAACGGGCTGCATTTGCTTTCTTTAATTCTTCTTCTAGGCTAACTGTGTTATGCATATACATCATATTTGTTTCCTGAAGTATTTTCACCTGTCTCCGAAAGTCATTCAAATCTTCCAACTTTTTGCGATACACCTCAACCGTCGACTCCAGTTTATTTGTTTTATCAGCAACAGTCCTATAATAACAACATATGCAGTTATTTCAAAAGCATGCTTGAGCCATTACCAGACAATAAAATGCAAATACTTACTTAAGAGAAAAGTAAGATCTTATTTATTAAATATTTTCTCTCAGGTTCAAATTGCCGGCGTGATAAACTAAACAGAAAATAGGACTTTTCAGTTCTATATAATTAAAACTGGAACATCAACTGCAGTCATGAATGACTTCCTACTTTTACTAGGCAATCCATGGTACTTCAGGGTAGGCTTTCCTTTTGAATCAAAGGTCTTCTAGCATGATCAGTTTGAAGGAGGAAAGCCTAAAATAGTCACAGGTCCCGCAGAGAGATCTCATACATTTCAAGAGGCTATCATGAGGGAATATAGAAATACTATGAAAGCTAAAATGCAGCAACACCCAACTGAAATTAGGTTTGTTTAGCAGAGTTAAAATATTCCTTCAATACTTAATTCAAAATTAGTATCTTAGCTAGAGATTGAATGATGACCTTAGTGTATTATTTTATACAACAAATGCTACTAGTTATAAGACATGCAAATAAAAGTAATTTGCAATTTCCATATTAAATATTTGTTATTCTAGAACAATTTTAAGGATTACTTATAAGAACCTATAAGAGAACAAAGTATATTGAGAATATAAAATAAAAACTTTTAAGTGTTGGAAGCACAAGGCTTATTTTACTTGCTGTATTGTTTAGGAAAAAGAACCAAATACCTAGGAAAAAATTGAATAGGGAGCAAACGAACAAAAACAAAGACAGTCAGAACTTAACAGTTTGCTGCCAAATTTCAGTGGCAGAATCTTGGGTGTTCTGAATGTTGCAAAAAAAGGAAGGAAATCTTAATTTATTGTATTATGTCATAATGAAAGCTCTTCCATACTTCACTTAAGTTGATGCATCCCAAACATGTTAGTCTGCCTCCCTTGAAATTCATATCCACTATGCCCTAGTAACCATGAATCCTGAGATGAGAGTATCTGGAAGGCTTTGAGTTGGGCAATAGTCTCCAATTTTGCGAATGTCAGTACTATAAAACACACTATACCCACTTTCTCCTGTAATTAATGCCATTTCTGTAATGACCTCATTGCACCAATGATATAATTTTAAGTAAATGACAATAGCATTTGCAAATAATCCTCTCAATTAAACTATTAAAAACAAGTTTCGCTGCAAAGGGAAACAATATACAATGTATTATTTTGGTCTAGTGGTTAAGGCAACAGGCCAAAAGCCAGGAGACTATGAGTTCTAGTCCTGCATTAGGCATGAAAAGTGGCTGGGTGACTTGGGCCAGAAGCTCTCTCTCAGGAAAGACAGAAAATAAAAATAACAACTGATGGATCTCCTTTTACCGGTCCACAATAGGAAGCTTCCTCACTTATTGCATCACGGAATGGCATGCTGGTTTCACAGCCATGGATAGAAAAACATTACAGAGGGTGGTGAGCACAGCACAAAATATCATGGGCTGTCCAGATTCCACTAGATGAGATCACTAGGGCTTATTGCCTTAGAAGAGTGAGGAAAATTCTCAGGGACACTCACACCCTGGACAGCACTTCTTTACCCTCCTACCATCATGAAGGAGATATAGAAGTATAGCCAGCCGCAAAACAGGCTGAAGAACAATTTATCCGTTGGCTGTCAGACTCCTCTATGCGAAATAACATCCGTAGGATGGACTTGCAGGGGCGGTGCAACGTGTAACATGTTCATACTGGTACAATAGGACTGGATGTCTGTTAATATGGTTTATTGGGTTAGGGATTTTCTGTCTTCACTGTGAGTTGTATTGTGTTGGGGATATGTGCACTGAGGGAGCTCAATCAATCTCATTGTACATATGGTGTGCACTGACAAATAAATAATTATAATGAATGAAGGAAGGAATGAATGAATGTGGGAGAAGGGCAGCAGCTGAAAGAGTTTGGTATATTCTTTGGGAACTCCAAGATGATAGAATACTGCATATTAAAGAGATAAGTAACATAGGGGACTGGATTTATTCAGTATACCTAAGAACATCAATTTCATCCTTCAGAGCCCGGGACTCTTCTGCCAGAGACGTCAGTTCATCATTTCGATGTTGCAGCTCAATCAATTGTTTTTCAAGTTCTTCACAATGAACACGGTAATCGTCTTTTGTAGTTTCAAGCCTTTGCAAAAACAAAATTAATAGAAAGGGATTTACTATCAACTTCCTTAGTATGAAACATTATGGTATCATTCATAAAAGTATATGGAAAAGTTTTAGCACAGAAATTTGTATAATTTCTCGTATGCAGGCATATTGGGGGCAAATGAAATGTAATCTTAAAATTGTAGCTTCTATGTCAGTTTTTACGTCATAGTGTTACCAATAAAGAGAAAGACCGTAAACTGCATTATTAAAAATTAAACATCTATTCTAGAGCAATGAATTTCAACCTTTATAAAACATAAAGCAAACTCAGAATTGGCCCCATAATACAAATTTAGGATATGTAACTACTCAGTAATGACACATTACTCCCATGCTCTGTGGAACAGTCTCCACCTCCCTAAGATCTGGAAGGCACCCATCCTTCTAGTTTTCCAAAAGTTCTTTAAAAGCTGGATTTTCCCCCAGGCATTGAGACATGTTAAGGCTGGAGTCCAAAGATTGTATTCTTGTTTTAAAATATATCTGGGGTTGTGTTTTAGGGAACCCAAAATTGCAAAGGGGGTGGGATGTTGAGTGGGGGGGGGGATATATAGGTATTATTATTTGTTATATTCTTGTCACTGCTTCTGTAAGTTGCCCAAAGTTATGGCAAATAAGATAGGTGATCAGGTAAATTTTTAAAATAAAATTGAAGGTTATAGATCTTAATCATATAGTAATGCAAAATTATGTACATAGTGTCATTAAGATAGAATGAGGTAAGCAAAGGCCCAAAATAAAAGATTACAATAATAAAAAGCAGTATATTACACAAGTGTTGTGACTCAGCAGATTTCTGCTGTGAGTTTTTTCGGGATCAAGATTCATTATGCAGTTGGGAGTGGTTAGAAGCAAGTTTGGAGATAAAAGGACGGATGCTGCCACACCCTAGTCATTGGAGTCATACGTTCCTTCGTGCGTGCCTTGGTTTGTACAACATTGTTTGATCATCAGTCGTGGTTTATGTAAGATTCACTTGGATAAGTGCTCTGTATGTCTGTAACCCTGATTCATAGAGACTTTGGGAAGAAGTGTTTTGCTTTCGTTTTGTTCAAAATGAGTTGCCATAAGAAAGATTTGTTTTCATTACGTTATCTGGTCAAAGACTTGTATTTATGTTATTTTTGGGCTCGAAGCCAGTTTGAACTGTGAACTGATAAAGAAAGACTTCCTTTTAAGTTGCCTGCCTGCGTTTGTTAAGAGCCGTGAGGAGGGGACAGAACACACATGTATTATACTACAGTAGGGGGAAAAAGATGAAATGAATGTAACATCTCATCAATGAGATCTAGTACTGGTAAAAGAGCAAATAATTAATAAACTAGTTTGGGAATGACTTGAGAAAAGCCTCAATGCTTAACCTAATGCTTGAGAATAAAATAGAAAAAGCTTTCTAGGGGACTAAAACTGCAAACTCAGGGCTTTTGTACCAGAGGAGAGGAAATTGACCCCTTGTTGATTTCTGACAGTTACTCAAGATTGCTCATTAAATAAATCAACAACTAAAAATGCTAGGTCGCTACAGATATGGGTTATGACATTAAGGGGTTATACTGCCCTTTTTCTGTAATAAGTCAATTATATAAGATTTGTCTTGGCACTCTCTGAGGGTAGAACCTTGTACTTCATCCCTTGCATAGATCAATAAATGCAGCTCAAGCAGATCGTATGGACTCTACTCAACTGGGAGATGGTATTAGTTAAAAGAATGCTCACATAATAGTCAGTAGGAACAATCCAATGTTTTACACATGTTCATAGCATCATTCCAACACATGGGATGGACTATATTAGTTTTGTAATGATCTCTCTGGAAATTGCACCTACAGAATATGTGCAATCACTGAAGAAAACAATATGAATCTCTCTGGGATACAGATAGATGGGCAAGGCCTTTTCAGGAAATAGTCATAAATGAACAGAATAATATAAGAGAAGGCTGGCCTCTGACAACTCGAAGCCTAATAGACCCATAGCAAGTACTGCAAAAGCTACAATAAAAATCTCAGAAATATGTAACATAGTCAGAATAAAAAATGGGGAATGTACAAAGGCTATACTGTAGTTTTTTGCATCAAGCAGCACTTCAGAAATATTTTCTATTTTGTTTCAGTAAACAACTCAAGATACAACCGTGATAGATAAAATAGCTCAGTTACATTAATTCATACCTGAAATTTTCTTCTTGTAACTGTTCTATTTGTAACTGTGCATGAAAATACTTTTTGGCAACTGCTGTGTTTGTATCATCAAATGAACCATCTAACTGATCCAATCGGTCATTCATTATTTCATTTTCAGACATTAAACTGCATTTTTCTTCTTGAAGGGCAGCCACCTAAAGATCAAAAATCCACTTCAGAATTATAAAGTCACGAAGATCATTGACATTCAAATATTGGCACAAGGGATTTTATCTCAGAAAAAGTAGTAATTAACCCGCAGTCAAATTATCTGCTTCCTAAATTAAAGTGTGCATACATACACACAGATTAGCAGATAAGCACAAAAATGATTGCATTAATGTACAATATACAACTAAATAACATCATGTCCAATTCTTGTTATTTCAGTCTATGTATTTTTCTTGCACTTCTCTCTGTGAATCCACATATAGAACCATCAGCTGCACATCCATCCTCTATCTGCAGCACTTCCGTTCTAAATCAGCAACATCTTAGGACTTATACAATCAAGGTTATCAGTCACAGTAACAAAGCAGAATCAATATGGAAACATCCTCCAGATTATTATACGCAGTGGCGAATAAGGGAAAAACTTCAAAACAGTTTTAAATGATATAAGAGCTGAGCCAAGTAGATTCTGGAATGATCCAGCAAGACATCTTTCCTTCATCTGACATAAGAACACAAGAACTGTCTTGTTGAATCAGATCAAAATCCATTCAGATAAAATTTCCACATTTCTGGAAGCAGAAAAGGGATTAAAAGGGAAAGCATAATTAGAATGTAGAAAAATATTGGTCAGTTTATAAACTGAAGACACAAAAGCAGAGTACTGAGAAATATAATATTTAGTAGTGAATAGTTGTGTAAAAAGCAATTCCAAGAGCCAAAACAAGTAGCATTATGTAAAATTTAGACAGCATCACATCTATAGATCAATGGATAAAAAGATTCATGCATTTTGCAAATATTTCTGAAAATATCATAAGCTAGAAAGCAAGAGCATAACAATACTGTAAGTATATTAACAATCAAAGAAGGATTCTCATATTAACAAAACAGCCCTTAAGTATCTTTTGTAGTGAAAGCCACTATGTTAATTGTAATACAGCAAAACATCACAGAATATTACAAGTTAGTTCACTGATACTTAAAATGCAAAGTACTCTTTGGGTTATGTCTTCCTGAAATAAATATAAACCTACCTTTCTTAAATTCTTGTAAAATATCATGGGACACAGAGACCTTACAAATGAATTTATTAACAATTAGATTAAGCAAGAAGTATGTATATTTTGACTTTCAAATAAATACTCATATTCAATATTGCACAGTGGTATTAAATTATATTGTCAAATGACATTTCAGATTTCCTAAGCTGTAAAAATGAACTGAAATCAATTTTAGGTCTGAATACAGATTCAGAATCATTATATTAATTTATATTAATAACTGTTGTCAGGGACAAGTATTATAGCTTACAATAGATTTATATTTTAAATATTTTTCAAAGTATTCTAAACATTATATATTAAACCTATAGATGAAAAAGCTACAAAATATTATTTCTTAAATCTGCAATAAAACACATTCAAAATAACAGTGAAAGACTGTGGACATTAATTTTATAGAAAAAAGTGCCTAAGTACCAAAAATAACATGACTATCATAACTAATATAAACTATAGGAAAGCAAAACATCACAGAATTTAATCATGGCACAGTAGAAGATTTTTTTTAAGACAATCTGATATTAGGCATTTAAGGTTAATATTAATCGATTACATTTTCTTTAATGAAATGGACTTGGAAAAATGTGGTTACCTGCAAATCTAGTTCTTGACATCTTTGCTTCAATTCTTCTTTTTCTGCTATGACTTCATTAAGTTCTTCCACTGCTCTTTTCAGCTTTAAAAACATTGAGATGATCATTTTCAAACATTTAAAAAAACAAATTCCTAAAGTAAATGTGAAATTTACTTACAGGTATTCGAGGTGGGGGGAAGAATGTTGATTAAGTAGAAGGCAAGTTGGTAATGATCATACCTTCTAAATCAGTGATGGCTAACCTTTTTTTGCTCGGGTGCCGAAAGTGCGTGCTCACACCCATAATTCAATCTCCCACATGCCATCCCCATGCATGCGTGTGCGACCCCCATGCTGCCCCCCTGCCCCGTTTTGGGCCTAGCAAGCCTCAGTGAAGCCTCCAGAGACCAGAAACGGACCATAGGTAGGCCCAGTAGGCGCGTTTTCCGTCCTCCCCAGGCTTCAGAGGCTTTCCTGAAGCCTGGGGGGAGCGAAAACTGCCTCCCCCAGCCCCCCCGGAGGTCCTCCAAAAGCCAGAAACGACTCATTTCTGAACTCCCAATAAGCCCATTTTTCACCCTACCCAAGCTTCAGACGCTTTCCTGAAGCCTGGGAAGGGCATAAATGGCCTCTCCCGGCCCTACAGGGGCCTCTTGAAGACCAAAAATCAGCTGGCTGGCGCGTGCATGTGTGCTGCATCTGACCTAGGGCAACGGCTCGCGTGCCCTCAGACATGGCTCTGCGTGCCACCTATAGGTTTGCCATCACAATTCTAGATAATCAAACCTGTCTCTGTCATACTTTCTTGGTCCTTGGAACCTCTTTCTTATGATCTTTTTGTTCTTTAAAATGATCAAAATATTACTATCTCTCCAAAATGTACTTTTGTTATTAACACCAGCAAAACCTATTTTGATTTTTAAATGCTTTTCTTTTTCTCCTATTTTTATCTTTAAAGAAGATAGGACAGCACTCTAGATTAATAGTTAAACAAAGAAGTAAAATAATGTTTATATAAGAATGCAAATAGTTTATAAAATATATAAACTAGTTTTTTATATAATACATCTATATTCCGTCAAATACTTATCCTACAGAGCTACTAAATATATTTCTAAACCTGTGTTGCTGCAAGATGGAGATTTAGGACTCCCAGCTTCTCTCTGACCTATCTTTCCACCTCACTGCCCCTTCTCTCCTTGTTCCCCCTTCTCTCTGAAATATAAGGTGGGACAAGGCATTGTCATACTGAGATTTGCAGTCACTGCAGTCTCCTATGAAGATATTAACTTAAAATCAACTTATTCCCTTAACAAATACAGTTGCTCTTATTTTTCTTCCTCTCTCTCTCACTGCTGAGCAATCAAACAGAATGTATTGTAATAGATTGAAAAAACCTAGGTGATCTGTATTACAAAACAGAATGTTTCTTCCAGTACTCAAGTCCTATGAGGTTTTGTAGCAACCCAGAAATGAAACAGTAGACACAGTTAAATTCATTAACTAAACTTTCATCAGAAATTACAGGAAAAGATTACTAAAACTGAAAAGATAGTGTTATCAGTTACCTGTTGCTCCACATCACCAGATATATCACTTGGAACAAAGCCCAAAATCTCTTTGCTCATTAACTGCAACAATAAAAAATTAAGGCAAAAATGCATAATTATCCATGGTCTAAAACAGGGTCATAAGAGTGAGAGATAGTATTAAAAGATTAGTTGATATTATTTTCTTTTAAATATATGAAATAATCCACATTCCGTACACATTTCACTTTTTTTTCATACATGGCTTTTCCCTTCCAACTTGATTATACATAACATTACATAATTTAAACTAACATGATATGTACATATGAAAGACTAGAAACTAAATATTTGAGAAAGAATACTAGTTGCCTTATTTCTACCGCAACACTAGGTAACTCCAGCCCCCTCCTTTTTTTTGAAAAAGGAATCAATTCCAATTTTTCTGTTAACTCTTTTTTTCTTACCTCTTGGATAGCAGCCATGACGACGTGCTGAACAGACTCCTCTAGTGTCATTATGACTTGTATATGTTCTACAAAGCAAGAGTTGTTTCCAAATGAGATATCCCACACAACAAATAAAGACCCAGGACATGTTACACATAAATGGAGAGTCTTGTCTTCAGTTCATTTCTGAAGTCCTCTCTGTAGTTGAATCTTAGCTATCTTGCCTTCTGCGGTTCTGTATTACTGTAATCGACTGAAGAGCTTAAACAACATACTTTGCATTGCAGCCAATAATATCCATGTGCTGATGGACGGTATCTGCCAATTGGATAGAATTCTGCTTCCTGATAGGAGAGGGGAGCGCATCAACCAGAAAGACACTGCTGTAAAGTTATACTAAACCATACATTGGTATGGCATGCTAATGCAGCTAAGATTAGCTGGGCTTTTGTTTCTAAACGGGCTTAGTTAATTTTCAAAAGGAATTTACTTTCCAAGAATACATGAAGGATTGCAGTGGGCGTGACTGGACAACATGGCTGTAATCATAAATGTGCAAGCACATCATCTCCCCAAATACTTCAAGTGCAAGCTATCAATCACTTAAATACAGTACTAATGCTTTTCTTGTTGGAATGAACCAGGAGGGGTTCGTTTTGTTTTCCTTGCCTGGCTTTCTCTTGCTTGGGCAAAGATTAGGTGACAATGCATCTTAAAAATATTAACCAGAATTTCCACATTAACAATGTATTTATTTTGCTTCATGTATTACATGCTTTCCAAAAACATGCTTGAGATCACCTTTCAAGCCTAAATATCTAAATATTTAAAAAGTGTAAATGCTACATTTTTTAAAACTTTGCTTCACCCAGAAATGAAAGAGTTAACATTTCGGTTTTGCTGACATAAAAGACAAATTGAGCTGTTTATTCAGAGGAGAATATTTACCTTGCTTCTTTTCACAGTTGACTGCACAGCCTAAAATGAGCTGCAATAATCTGCCAAGCTCTACTGGATTAGAATGTTCAGAGATTTGGTTTAAATCAGGAAGAAGATCTTCTGAGATTTGCTGAGTCAAAAACTGTAGAATTTTTTTTAAAAAGAAGCCCAGAGTTATAATGAAATGTAGGGGTTTGTTGTTGTTGAATTTATATCCCAGCTTTCCTCCTCTGAGGATTTATACCACATGCAGTTATTTTTTCCCCTTTTACAGCAATTACCCTGTCAGGACAGGTTGATTCAAGAGATTGTGCCTTTCCCAAAGTCACCCACAGAGCCTCAATATCTGATAGACTGAGACTCCTTGGTCCTATTTCAACTCTTTACTCAATATATCTCCCTGAAGAAATAAACTGAGTTAGAAGGAGAGTAAACCTTAGTTTTTAGGATTTCTTTTTTAAATTAGAGGGCATTTCTTCATTCATGTTTATACCTTACATGAATGTTACATTTACTGAAATTCGCCAGTAATCAGTACTGCAACTGAACTTTAAAAAAAAAACACTGAATACTGATCATTATAGCATAGCACCTAAAGTTGGAACAGATGGGAAAACAAAAATACTTTCTAAAATATTTTCCTTTTCAAATAAATGCATTTGCTTATAAAGTGTTCATGGAATAAAATACTAGTAATAGAACATCAAAGTTAAATTCATCCACATAGATTTTACATGCATACTAGACATGAAAATAATAGATTAAAATATTCTGTAAACTGAGATTTATAACTAAAATTATAAAGAAGAAATTGCATATTTTACAAATTGTTATGGTTTTTCATACCTCATGATAATAATCCATAATTCCTTGAAGAACTTTCTTCAAATTGCTAGCCTAAAATATTTAAAATGACAATTGAGTGAAAATACACTATTTTCATATATTTGAAAGTTATAATTAACTGAAATGCAGTCTTTACTCAACAAATTTACCTCCTACAAATATAATCACATTAGTTGCACATACCATACCAAATGCAATATACTACTTAAAATACCACATTCTAACAAAATTCACCTCTGCCAAAAGAAAACTTAGCTTTACGGATGTGATAAATCCAAGCAGAGGGAATAAAACCAAAGTAAAAACCAAAATGTAACACAATGCTTTCATAGAGCAAGCAGATGCTTAGCCCTAAAAAAATTTTATCTGCTTTAGAATGGAAAACCTTATTTGATTTATTAGGGAAAATATTGAATTGTTTTCTATTTTGTTAAAACTTTCAAATTAAAACATTCTATGATCTATGGTGTCTTTTTCTCATCTCTTTATTTTTCCCTCAAGCTTGCCTTTCACAAGATGTATAGGAGGTAAAACTATGATGGAAAAATAATGTTAGGTGAAGCCATCTAAGTCACCCTTCAAATAAAATGCTTGCCCAATGTCAATCAGGTATTGGGCCCCTGGATGGGTTGAATTCGTTGATATATTACAGTCAGGGTTCAAGGAAACCTTTGCTATATTTTGTAAAAGGATTTTATATGCTGTTTATAATTGGTGTTTACTATAAACAGCCCATTTATACTAAACAATGTAAATTTATGTACCCAAATGTGAACATAAAACAAAATTCAATAAAAAAAGAAGCAAAATAGCTTTGAATGTACTAGCATGTCTTATATTATCACATAACACAGGTCTGCGACTAAAAAGCTGCTTGATTATTTTCATCTATTTTCCATGTATTTTGGTGTGCTGAAAACAAATAAAATATTGAAAAAACTCCTAGACATCATGATTTGCCACAACATGCAAAATTGTCTTCAAATTTATCATTTTTAAAAAATTTTGGTATTTTTTTATATTATGGGTTTTTAACCAAATTTAAAGTCCAAATTACTATTAATTAATTCACATAAGTGCATTAAGATATAAAATGCCAAAAAAACCTTAAAGGGTTTGTCTGAGTTATGTAAAAAAAATGTAGTACTATAAATCTGATGGTCAGCAATATATACATAAGCTAAGCAAGTTTTAAGTCTGTGCTTCTAATGGTAGAAGGGATTAATCTTTCCTGAAGAATCTAGTGGGAGGGAGACACAGGGCAGATAGCAGCATCTCCAGTCAGTGCAGGGGGCGTGGGCAGCACTGTGACGTCTTGTGTACAGACACAGAGCTACTCTCTCCTGCATGCCACACTTGTGCACAAATCATCATCAGGTTCTTGGTTCTAGGCTGTTCACACTTTTTCATCGCAATTCATGTTAGCTCGTCATTCTTCAACCATTATGTTATGGCTCCGTGAAAGTGTATTAATTCACCAGACAGTTTCTGATTCATCTGTGGTGAATATACAGTGTTGAAGCAACAGCAGAATATTACAGACTTTGTGAAAAAAAAAAACCTCCATACTTTGGACTAAAAATTGGAGATCAAGATAAAGTTTAGACGCCTCATAAAGTGTGCAAATAGTGTGTTGAGGACCTCCGAAACTGGTTCAAGGGTAAGAAAAAATCTTTCCTTTATGGGATTCCTATGGTATGGCGAGAGCAAAAGAACCATAGTAATGACTGTTACTTTTGTTCGTGCGATGTGAAAGGATTTAATTCCAAATGGAAGCATTCCATTTCATACCCCAATCTTCACTCAGCAATTCATCCCATCCCCCATGGCACAGATATACCAGTACCCAAGCCTCCTGCTACCTTGGAAGAGATACCTAGCTCCGATGAAGGTGAAGTCATACCTGAACCAGATGAGTTCTGACTCTCAAGTTCTGACTTTGAAGATGATACAAGACCAAAATTGTTTTCTCAGGAGGAGATGAATGATTTGGTAAGAGACTTGAACCTTCCCAAAAGATGCCGCTGAGTTACTCGGATCAAGGCTGAAAAGCAGGAATTTATTGTTGCCAAGAGTGTCATCTTCATGATTCAGACATCGTGAAAAGGAGTTCGTTCCTTACTTCGCCAAGGAAGACAAGTTGTGTCAGCCTCTGTTTTGCTGCTTGCTTTCGGCTGCCATAGAAACTGGGAGAGGGGGCATTGTATGTGGGTAGGGAAGTGTCGGCACAGGAGTGACTGTAAATAGGAGGTGTTCTCACCATCTATTGCGCATGCTGCAGATAGAGGATTTGCCGCCATGGCCAACTGTCCGGCATACCAGCCTGATGATGCTTTTTGAAGATGTCTCCCACGTGACACCTGTGGGGTGTGCTGATTGAACTATGCGCTGAGGTTACCACGGGGAGGGGGTTGGGTCACATATTGATATCTATGCTTACGTGCCTCAGACCTTGCTTTGCCTAGCTATTATCTACTTATGACAAGTAAAAGTACTCTTAATTCTGCAAAATGGAGTTGAGTGGTTTCTTTCTTGGTTACTGAGTGAAGCAGCCCATAAGAAGTTGGTTTATTGCACCGATGTTGAAGGTCTGATGGGTCAATTTAAAATCCAATATGATTCAGAGCAATGGCGTCTTTTTATAGATTCTTCAAAAAGAAGTCTCAAAGCAGTTTTACTCCACAACGGTTTTTACGCTTCCATACCTGTAGGTCATTCCTTACACTTGAAGGAAACCTACAAGAACTTGGAATTGGTTCTTCGTAAAATTAAATATGAAGACCATGGTTGGCAAGTGTGGGGGGACTTGAAGGTCTTGTGCATGCTGCTCGGGCAACAAGTTGGGTATACCAAATACCCTTGTTTTCTGTGTCTATGGGACAGTTGAGACAGACAAAATCACTGGACCAAGAAGAGTTGGCAGCCGAGGGTGCTAACAGTCGGTGAAAAAAATGTCTTCCGAGAAACTTTGGAAATTGAAAAAAAAATAGCAACTGCCCTCAAAATAAAAGCAATGCAGTTATACTGCATACATGGCTTGGAGGGATCAGTCCACCAGGCCTTCAGTGGTCATAGGAGGGATTGGACTACCCACTTTCTGAAGTGCGAGAGGCGGTAAAGAACCTTCCCCCTTATTGGTACTTCTGGTACCAATGAGGGAGATTTTATTAAATAGTAAAATCCTATTTAATTTCCAAGCTGAACAGGGACAACTGAAGGGCTGGATGTCTGTAAAATGTCCAGGTCTCATCTAGGGGTTTCAGATGCCTTATCAACAGATGTCATGGTTACTACTTGAACCCATAGCCTCAAAATAATACAGCAACCTGATCTATAGGAAAAACAAAAACCCATGCACAATCTGATACTTCTATGTTTACTGTTCATATACTCTCCAAACCAATCTGGGATCTTTCCCAAAGATATAAAGAAGTTTTAACGATACACGTAGCATGTTTCGTCTAGGAACCCTTTGAATCACAAGCAAGAAATATCATATACCGTAATCTAAAATATGTTTATTTGTATTTTTAACTTCAGCATTATAACCTAGGTAAATACTGTATATATTGATAAGATATTCCATTACCTTTATTCTCCAGCTTTCACCAGCATCTTCTTTAATACGTCTTAGCCAAGCTTTGTCAAACCAGGCAGGATCGCTGAAATAAAATCAATCTCTATTAATTTTTTTGGGTGGTGGTGGTGATGAAACTGAATTTCACCGGCCAGCTTCAATCTTGTTTCGCTGCAATAAACAGGAAACAATCATGTCTTATGTAGCAAAGCAAACTGGACTGTATCTAGTGATGTAGTGCTTTGCGGTTTAGGGGATACTTCTGAAAATTGAGTGGTGACAAGCACATGTGACTTTCTACTATATGCACCCCAGAATAGCTATGAAGTGACAATCGCCTTGAAGAGCACTAAAAGGTAAAAGGTAAAGATTCCCTTTGCACATATGTGCTAGTCATTCCCGACTGTAGGGGGTGGTGTTCATCTCCATTTCAAAGTCAAAGAGCCAGCACTGTCTGAAGACATCTTCGTGGTCATGTGGCCGGCATGACTAAATGCCGAAGGCACACGGAACACTGTTACCTTCCCAGCAAAGGTGTTTCCTATTTTTCTACTTGCATTTTTACATGCTTTCGAACTCTAGGTTGGCAGAAGCTGGAGCAAGTAATGGGAGCTCAATCCATTACGCAGCGCTAGGGATCGAACCCAAAAACTGCTGACTTTTCTGATCGACAAGCTCAGCGTCTTAGCCACTGAGACACTGGATCCCTATAAGAGTACTAAAGGAGTATCTTTTCTTCTAACTTGCAATTTAAATTCAACTGCAAGTAGAATCTCCTATTTTCCTCCACAATAAAGAATGTTTCTCCCTAGGAATTTAACCAGCCATGCCCTTCTTCAGGATACAGAACTATAAACTTTAGGAAACTCTAGGAAACTAATTCAATTTTTTCTCCCCTTTCTTTCTATTATGTTCTCAACATACATCCAATATTTTATGGTATTGTAAAGTTAATAACTATGTACAGTTTTTACTGGATAGAATAATAGTCTTCAGGGTTTTCCATATAAGTTTTTAAATATTGTTTTGTACTTTTATAAGTGATCTTAGCATGCTTGTATCTCCTCCATCTTCCCAATCGCCTATGGGGCCCAATTTCTGCAATTGTCATTTTCTCCCTACTTGTTTTCCCATAGAGTAATAGGATAACACATGATATTTTCAATTTGGTAATGCATATTAATTTAATAATTCTTTTAAATAATTAACAGCCTGTCCGAAGTCTTTTTTCATTTAACTGAGTCCATGCTTTAATATAATTTAGATAATTTTAAATTACTCAAAGTTGTCAAACTTCGCAACACACAAAGCCCTTAAAAGTGTTAAATGAATATATGCATCCTCCACAAGTAAAACTAAATATGTAATTACATTATGATTGGCAGAAGGTTCACTTCTAGCTATCGCTCATGTTTTGTTCAAGATTTAGCTCCCTATTTGGCCTGAAAAAGCCCACTTCCAGCTTGCCCACCCAGTATGCTTCAGTATGCCTATGTAATACCTCTCCTTCATGAGATGCACTAGTTGTCAGTCTGTTTCTGGGTACATGTCAAGGTATTGGTTGTTACCTATACAGCTCTACTTGGCATTTAGCATAGTTACCTGATGGATTGCCTGTCTCCATATATCTAGCCAACTGATTCAGCACTGGTACATTCTAGTTCCTTTGATTAAAGAATATCATCTATTGAGAAGAAGTGCACCTTTTCTGTAGCATCATCTATTCGCTGGAATGAAGTGTTCTCCTTATTTTGCTGTTCATTAGAAAAGCTCTTCAACCACACCTTTGATAAGGGAATTGAGATTCCCTGCTTCATTCTATCTGTTCTGTCATTCTTGTCGCTTCTTTTTAATTGTATTGAAATTTCACTGTTGGGAACCAGGTGGCATGTAGGTTCAATAATGAAAAATAATAACAACTTACATTTCATGAAGAACATATGCCAGAGCTACACCATTTGTTAAGTCCTGTACTTCTCTGCAGGATTTAGCAATATTAAATGTCTGCAGCTGGAGGAAAAGAAATCACAAAGTGATTAGGATAGCAAGCAAATAAAAAATAATGTCACCATTATACATAAAAGTAGCCCATCATACTGCGGGTGCGAAGTAGGCTAGCTGAGTGGTCGATTGGCAAATTATATGTAGAATGAATCTTTGCTCAATCAAATTAATAATCTCAATCCATCTTAATAGAACTCAAAGCAAACATTTCATCTGTACAGATATATTAAAAGGGAGGGTACTAAACTTTGTTCAGACTTTGAGCAGATTTATGAACAAGAATTCTTGAAATTTTAATAGTCTCTTGGGCATTTTTGAGACCAGACTTTATATGTGTTAAATGTTTCATTTACAGACTGACAGATAAGGCAGTCATGGCAGACCTATGTGTCTGATAATTTTGATTAAGCTGGAATGAAAGACTATACTTCTGCCAAGTGATTTTTTTTCTCAGAAGAGTAATTTTTCTATTATTAAAAATATTTCCAACAATATTTGAATATCTGAAAGTATTAGGTAGAATCCAATGTTCCACCAAATGATTTTGTGTTTTCATCGTTCCTGCTGTCCTTTCCTACTTTCTTGTTGTAAACAGAGGGATCTGCAGATCCTAAGGAGAAGATTCATCTAAGGACAACTGCGAGAACATTAATCTTCCCTCTTGTATTATGCCAAGAAAATCAGTTTGTACTAGTAGAAATACACTTTCAGCTCATAGTTTTATTCTTTGCCTCACTTAAGAATATTTGGTACTGGATTGCCATCATACTATAAACAGGATCTGAATACTTAGGATGTACATGTATTGTTCCAATACAGGGCACTGAAAGGAACCTGTTCATTACAATCATGCATATGCTATAATATGCTTAGGTGGCAACAGCTATTTCATTTGCACTAATCTGAAAGTATCCAAAGTTCAATATTTTAGTTTCCTCAGCATTCCTATATTCTTATAGTCTGTTTGTTCTTAGGCAACTGAAAATTATTCAGATACCCTTAGTCCTCATTCTAAGCATACTTTCTGATTAAAACTATATGTTCTATAATGCACATGTCTCAGGGGTGGGTTCCTGCCAGTTCTAACCTCTTCTATAGAAGAAGTTCCACAAATCTAGTGCCGTTTAAAACCGGTTCCAGCTCCCTCCTGTCCGTCCACACATCATCAAGATGAAGAGCAAGAGGAGGAATTCGGGAGTTGAAGTCCACAAGTCTTAAAGCTGTCAAGTTTGAACACCCCTGGGTTTTTTTTTCTAAAGGGTTAGGGGTGCAAGGGTCTTGTAACTTGACAGCTTTAAGACTTTCACGCTTCAAATGCCCAGTTTCTAAGCCAACATTTTGGTTGCTAAGCAAGAGAGTTGTTAAGTGAATTTCACCACATTTTACAAGTTGGCCATGCCCACCCGGTCACATAGCCAGCAAGCCACTCCCACAAAGCAGGCGACACCTACATAAGAGGTTCTAAAAAAATTTGAAACCCACCACTGTCATGCCTCTACAGAGAAACAGTAATTATTTACTCTTAATATTTTTTCATGTTATTGGCAGCCACTTTCCTCCAGAGTTTTCAATTTTTAACTCTTAGCAAAAGCATACATTTATACTTAAAAAAAGAAAATATGACAGTATATCTTCTGGAAAGTCTATGAAACATAAATTGACACTATTGGTTTGTTATGATGGTTAATTTATAGCTTTTAGTTTTTTATGGATATCTTATTATATTTGTATTACTGTTTCATTGATTGCCAGAAAATTATTAACTAATTACAGTTTGGGGCAGCAATTTACTTTCTTACTTATATGATGAGACCATGACAAATAGAAGTACACAATCCACACAATTATATACAAAATTTCTGCAGTGGCCTCATAACTGGATGCCCAATTCAGCTATCCAGGTAATTATATTAGATTTGCATTTGCAGCAGGAACAGCAAATGCAAATCTAATATAATAAAGATGTGCAGCTTATACTATTTTCCTGTAAACAGTATTGTTTTTTATTCTATAGGAAAAAAGATTAAGGTTCCCTCCCCCCAAAAAAGTAATTCTGCATAATCAAGAATTACATGCAAGTATTAAGATTGACAAGAAATGGTGGGAAGTTCAAGTGTTAAAAATGTGCACTACCACCTAACTATCTATTAGGATGAAAAAAAATGCAAAGGGATGTAAAGTGACAAAAACTGTTAACAAACCAGTTTTCTACCTTTTCATTATACCTTTTCACACTTGGTTTCCTTTCGTCTAAAACCCAGAAACTCTTTCATACGATACAAAGAAATATTAAAAAACAAAACAAAAACTGGTTATAAACTAATTTGAATGTTTTGGGAACAGCTAAACTAATGTTTTTCAAATTGTGTACCATGGAACATTGGCCTTCTGCAGAAATGAATACAGGTGTTCATTTCAAAATCTTCACTAACTGTCTAATTGCTTGGAAATTAAGAATTTTAGTAATTAAAATTAAATTTAGGAAATTTAAGTAATTGGCTGAGAGAGAACATGGTTTTGTTTTTGGTTTAACCTTAAAAGTATTTTTCTGCTTCATTAGATTTAGAAGCACCAGTCATTTTCATTTATTTCTCTATTATAGGAATTCTAGAGTCTCTTGTGAACTACAAAACCACCATCTGCAGCCCTTGAGTAGTAAATATTCCCTTCTTGTAGAATACTGTCAGATTCTTTTGGGTTCAAAATCCATTTATAATTATAATCAACTCAGTCAGTGGTAGTCCATGAATAAGAAAATCTGACCAATTTAATTTCCAACTATTATCTGAAAAACAAAAAATGAACCTAGTTCCACCAAATGGTTTTGGGTTTAAATCAAATACACTGTTCAAATGCCTATATATTTGTATAAAAAAGATTTTTTGTACTATGTTGTAAAAAAAAAAAGCAGGCAAGGAAACTAATCAGTAAAGTTCCAAATTAAAGTCACAGTTGCTTAATTTGGACTGTATCTTATTTCTGATGGCATGGCAATAAAAATAACTAACTAGTAGCTTTTACTTGCTAAGTTATAAATTACTTATCTCTAACAATATGAAAGTATTTCCATAAAAAAACTATTACTGCTCTGGCACAATGATCACTTTAAATTACTCTTAAAACCTACAGTTAGTCATCAGAGCCCCATCACTGATGTTAAACCTGTCAAATTTTATGTCCTGCATTTGTAAAACAAGTAATAAATCAAATATAATTTCTTCCTCATCACATATAAGAAATAATAAAAAGATAACAAATATGTATATTATACATACATACATGCACATGCACACGCACACATACATTCTTTTTAGAACAGGAATCAGAATATTTTTAATATGTTCCAGTGTGTACACAGAAAAAATGACAATAAAGGTTATCTCATCTTATCTCTTAAATCAAGCTTCTAGTATGCATACTGTAAACCAATTTTTGAAATATTTTTATCTCACTTTTATTATTTTTATAAATAATTCAAGGTGACAAACATATCTAATACTCCTTCCTCTTCTTATTTTCCCCCACAATAGGTGAGTTGGGATGAGCGAGAATGATTGGCTCAAAGCCACACAGCTGACTTTCATGCCTAAAGCAGAACTAGAACTCAGTGTCTCCTATTCTCTAGCCTGGTGCATTAAACAACTAGACCAAACTGGGTCAATGTAAACTTTTTTTTCCATAATAAAAGAGCAAAGGGACAATAATGGCTTATTTATCTAAACATCACCAGTAACTTCATTATTTTAAAAAGACAAAGCAATATTAAGCTGATTACAAGTATTAGATAATAAATGAAACAGAACTGAGTGGAATGCAAGTTACAATAAAGAATTGGGTTATTATTAGATTATTTGAATATTGTTTTAAATATAATATTGTAAATGAGATTTGTGCAGTATGCAAATATTTAATAAGGAAGATTGATAACAACTTTGTTGATTTCTTGATTTTATGTTTTTTAACCACCAACACTATAACTTGTGGAGGGAAAAAAACAATCAAATACCTTGCAATGAAAGTTTTTAAAAAAGTTTCTAATTCCAAAACAAGATAGAACCTGTTTCCGGAAACAGCAGACAGGCACATCCTCTATATACACCCTCAAAAATGCCTGCTTGAATATTCACGTTCTCCATATAAATATTTTCAGTGTCCTTATTTTTAGATCCTGCAGAGTAGTAAAAGTCATCTTAATTCATATAGAATGTATGCATTCCTGTGGTATATAACACAGCTTAACAATTCACTCTTCTGTGGATCCCTGGCAACCTGGACATAAATTGTTTCAACTCCTACCCTCAAAATGACAGTATAGAGTACTGCACACCAAGACAACTCGACACAAGAACAGTTTTTTCCCAAACGCCATCACTCTGCTAAACAAATAATTTCCTCACCACTGTCAAGCCATTCACTAAGGTTGCATTACTATTACTATTAGTCTTCTCATCATTCCTATCACCCATCTCCTCCCACTTATGACTGCAGGACTTGGTCAATAAAGAATTCTATTCTATAAGTCTTCAGGTGCATGTTGTTGGTCTATATTCCATTTCCTACAACAGCTAGTAAAATGTCTCAAAGTTTATTTTCAAAACCAAAGAAAAGCTGAAAGACCTACCCTAAGTTTTCCATTGGCAATGTATTAAAAACCATTAGTGACAGCTTTAAAAAAAAGTAACATTTTCACACAAGCTTTGACAGAACCTGAAAGGATACTGGAAAGCTGCTGTCAGCCTTTAGATTTTTCTCCTGACCCTTTAACAAGTACGTGTCTCTAAAGGAGTCGGGATTCATATCTCTCATATTATCTTCCATGATTTCCTAGCACTGATTCCTAGAAAACTCTGATATGGAAGGAAAACAAGATTCACTCCATATTGATTATTGATTGAAAGGTGGCATTGGAAACCTGTGTGTCTAAAACCGCTCTGACACAGAAGCCCATTTAGGGTTCAAATGTTCCCCCTTTCCCCCTCCCTCCCTCCAAACAGGTTACACTGGAGAATTGCTCACTGGGTATCCCATTGAGAACCATTTTTAAACTTTTATCAACCCACCAAAGGGAAGTTCTCCCTGCAAAGAGGCTCTCAATATAAGCGTAACCTATAGGCGTAAAGTGCACCCCAACGCACCCCGGGCTATTTTCATGCGGAAGGGAGATCAAGGCAGCGTTAAACACTTAGGCCAGAGAGGCGGGTTTGCGGGAAGCCAGATTGCAGCTCCAAGATAGACCGTCCGTGACCGTCTGAACACGGCAACCCACATTGAGTCTGTGAGAAGAGCAAGAGAAAGCGAAGCGAGAGAGGAGCGCGGAGATCTCCATATTGGATTTGCAACTCCGCTCCAGGGCGATATTGCCGTCACCTGTGCAGAACGGCGCCTTCCCACAACACCAGCCCTCCCCAACGTCGGGTGGTTTCCCGACGGCGAGTCCGAAGGGCGCGCGGAACCGGCTCGAGGCGACGAGGAAGAGGGTAAAGGGAGGGGGGAGTGATGGGGGCTCCTGCTCGAATTAGACCAAGAGGCGGGGGGGAGGGTCCCCCTTCCCTCCCCCTGCCCCCCCCCGCCACTTACCCAAAGGATGAGGCTGTCACACAGCAGCTGGTCGGCAGGTTTCCCTTCCATGACGGCGGCCTGTCCGCACGAGATGACAACCGCGGCGGCAGCAACAGCGCCGCCACCAGGATTCCCTACGCAACGCACAATGCGCCAACGCCGAGAACAATGCGCAGGTTACGTGTCAGCGGCGGCCGGTGTTACCTTAATTTTAACCACTCCCCCCCCCTCACCAGCCAAGCATCTAGCCCCTCCCCTCGTCAGGTTTGTCCCTGAGGATTCGTACGGGTGTTTGACGCGGGAGCCAGCCAATTAGGAGTTAGGAAAATCAGGCCGGTACGAGGCTTTATTGGGAAGCTTCCAGTCTCTTTGGAGTCCATCCAAAAGGCGGCTCCCGGGGGACGTTTGCATCGAATAGGAAAGGAGGCAGGAGGGGGGGGGGAGAGAACCTCGCAGGGATTGGCTACGGCGCCCCCTGCAGGATTGATGCGGGAGCGCTTGGTCTTGCGGAGCTCCTAATTTGAGGGGAAGAAGATGAAGCTATTCCATGCTCCTCCCTCGACGATCCTACCAGGCATTCGCCGGAGAGTTGTGGACCGTTCTGTCCATCTGTCCTACCTCCCCTTCCAAGTTTTTTTTTCCTTCTTTGGGACGCTTTTCCCTCTCTCGCACCACCTGATAGAAACCCGATGGATTGCAAACCCAAGCTCGTAGGCTTTTACCTTTTTACCTAGGAGACCTAGGTGGGGAATCCACTTACTTTGGGGACCGTGTTTGGGAGTCTCTTCCTTACCGCTGAGATTAAAAACACTACCTTTCAGCCAGTGGGAAAGCCCCCCTAACAGAACCTCTGTCACCTATTTCTGTTCTGCCACAATTATGATGCCAGCAGGCGTTCCTGTCTGTAGAGTGTGGTTGTGGGCCATGTTAATGAAAGGAATTAGTGGTTCCCTTGGCTTTGTTTCACTTCCTATGGGACATCGCCTGCTGGAGGAAAGCAACTCTAAAGACCCAAGCACCTCTCCCACCAGCCATCAGCACCCAAATCAGCACCCAAGGTTCACATCAGACCAACAATCAAGTAAACAATACCCCAACCAAGAAACTGCCAAAAAAGCCAAAGGCAAACAGCCCAACCAAAGAATCTCTAAGACCATCCCCCACAGACACTGACAGGACGAGCCACCAGAATATAAACTAACATCTAACTGACACTCCTTACTAGCACTGATGATGTTAACCTAGTTTGGATAACAAAACATCTGCAAGAAAACAAGCAAGCTCAGAGAGCACCAAGGACCCCTCAGCTCTAAATCACTATAATGGGATGTGGCAAATTTAGACCGATGTTTAAAACAGCTGGTACAATTTTTGTGTGGATATATCTGCCTTTGGGTCAGTGTTGACTCCTGGCAATAGCTTGGACAGTCCCTGAAGTATACTTGGCAATATTTTTTAAGTGATTTGCCATTTTTTCCTTCCTGAGGCAGAGAGAGAGAAAGTGACAGGTCTGAGGTCATCCAGCTGGCTTTGTGCCTAAATAGAGACTAGAACTCACAGTCTCCCAGTTTCTAGTGTGGTGTTGGAGTACTGCACCAAACTAAGTCGTATACACTGGTGCACATGCACACACATATACATGCAGAGAAACATCAAGTAATAATGTGATGGAGATTTTAATATCAAGTAATTTAGCTTAAGACAAAAACCTTTATTAGGAAATACATACCTTGATTTATTCTATGCCCTTCATTCATTTTTTATTTATTGCTAATGCTATATTTAACCTTGAAGAGAAAGTCAATCAAAATTATTGTAGCATTAATATCTGAAATCATAATGATAGAATATTCAGAATATAGAAACTATACATACATTGTACTAAGGAAATACACTTAATACTTTTCTTATTAAGTGGAGAGTGCATGCTACACACCATTACAAAACACTTAAGTTTACTCTCATTAGGATCTTTACCAGGAGTATAATAAAATATACTGACAACAACCATAAAGATCTATGGAAATTAAATGTCAGTTTAATTAATTATGGAGGAATTTGATCTTTCACAAGTGGGTTTTTTTTCCATTCTACTGAGCTGCCAAAACTAATCCAAGTATTGAGAGTTATTAAGTAACTCAAAACCACACCACATAATACAATACAATACAATAGCAGAGTTGGAAGGGACCTTGGAGGTCTTCTAAGTTCAACCCCCTGCCTAAGCAGGAAACCCTATACTGTTTCAGACAAATGGCTATCCAACATCTTCTTAAAGACTTCCAGTGTTGGGGCATTCACAACTTCTGGAGGCAAGCTGTTCCACTGATTAATTGTTCTAACTGTCAGGAAATTTCTCCTCAGTTCTAAGTTGCTTCTCTCCTTGTTTAGTTTCCACCCATTGCTTCTTGTTCTATTCTCAGGTGCCTTGGAGCAGTGGTCCCCAACCCCCGGTCCGCGGACCGGTGCCGGCCGTGGAGTACCTGGCACCGGGCCACGCAGCGGCCGGGGGCCATGATCGCTGCTGCCTCTTCACCCACACGCGCAGCCTGAGATCAACCCCGGGACTCGAACCCGAGAGCCGCCTCTCCGGTCCAAACCCCACTCCCACCCCGGCCGGCCGCCCGGCCGCCTTGGTAGCCCGTGGAGACGGAGCACGTTCGGTTCGCCGCTACCTGGGGGCGCTGTCCCCATGACGTCACCGGGGAGTCCTCGCCTCCTTCCCTGGCGAGGCTTTCTCCCCGCCAGCCAATCAGAGGCCAGTCCCCGGGCAAGCGGGGACAAGTTGCTGGCCGGTCGAAGCAGAAGCGGGACATTGGAGGGGGAGGAGAGAGAGAGAGAGCGAGAGAGCGAGCGCTGGGCGGGTGGCAGCGCGTTCCACAGCGGACTAGGCGCGCCGCGGGCTGCCAACCCCCCCCCCCCCCACACACACACGTACACACACTGCCTCTCTGGCAATTGGCTGCCCAGGAAGGGAGCGGGGAGCTTTCACAGATAGGAACGTGATGGGGTTTGTTTCCTTCCCCCACTCCTGAGCCCTTTTTTTTTTTTTTTGCTTGCCTTCTGGGGTCTCCGCTGTGGAGCAGCCGAGGTCAGATGGGGAGGCGGGGAGAGAGAGAGAGAGAGAGAGAGAGATGGGCGGGTGGCAGCTGTCTGTGAAACATCTTCCCCTCCCCACCTCCTGGGCAGCCAATTGCCAGAGAGGCACGGTGGGGGGGGGGGTGGGGGGGTGGAAGGAAATAAAAAGAGAAGTTGCCCTTTCATTTTGCAATCTCTCTCTACGACCTTGTTTCATTCTCTTCCCTTTTGTTTCGTCCTCATTTCTCAATCTCAGCAACTTTAACACTTTTGGACTTCAACTCCCCAAATTGCCCAGCCAGCTAGAATAGATAGATAGATGGTGGATAGGTGATTGATAGATAGAGAGGGATGGATGGATGGATGGATGGATGGATAAATAGATAAATAGATAGATAGATAATAGATAGATAGAGGATATATACACATACACGCATACACACATACATACACAGAGAGAGACAGAGACAGAGACAGAGACAGAGATGGATGGATAGATATCACAGAAGTGAGTACACCCCCTCACATTTTATCAATATTTAAGTATATCTTGCAGCAGTTTAGACATTAATGGCTGGGGGCCATGATCGCTGCAGAACAATGCCCCCTCACCCCTGCGCGCGCTCAGCGGGCCACGGTAAAATTATCAAAGGCTGACTGGTCCGCGGTGATAAAAAGGTTGGGGACCACTGCCTTGGAGGATAATTTGACTCCCTCTTCTTTGTGGCAATCCCTGAGATATTGGAACACTGCTATTATGTCTCCCCTAGTCCTTCTTTTCATTAAACTAGACATACCCAGTTCCTGTAACTGTTCTTCATATGTTTTAATCTCAAGTCCCCTAATCATCTTTGTTCTTCTTCTCTGCACTCTTTCTAGAGTCTCCACCAATGTTCCCTCTAATTTTTTTTCAGTGTGAGCGGAAATGTATAGTGTTTGAGCAGCACATTTTCATGCCTGAGCACCTGAATTTTTTTCATAGATGCCACCCAAGACAACAAAATCAGTGTTATTTGAAACTCAATTCTACCATGTAAATATCCATTAAGTAAAGAAATCTCCCTATACAGGTAGTCCTCAATCTACGACCATAATTGAGCCCAAAGGTTCTATTGCTAAGTGAGACATTTGTTAAGTGTGTTTTGCCTCATTTTACAACCTTTCTTGCTACAGTTAAGTGAATCACTGCGGTTAAATCAGTAACCTGGTTAAGTCAATTTGACTTTCCTTCTTGACTTTGCTTGGCAGAAGGTTGCAAAAGGTGAGCCCAGGAGTCCTGCAACCCTCATAAATATGAGGCAGTTGCCAAAGATCCAAATTTTGATCATGTGGCCATGGGGATGCTGCAATGATCATAAGTGTGAAGAACAACTGTAATTCACTTTTTTCAGTGCTGATGTAGCTTTAGTCATTAAGTGAACTGTTGTAAGTTGAGGACTATACTTTCCCCCTTACTATCCAATAGTCTGCAGTGATATTAGCAAGTTATGAATAAATTACCAACTGATGTAGATTAGCAATTGGGGCACTTAAAGAAACAAACAAAGAGGGGAGAGGAGGGAAGGAAGGAAGGAAGGAAGGAAGGAAGGAAGGAAGGAAGGAAGGAAGGAAGGAAGGAAGGAAGGAAGGAAGGAAGAGAGAAGGAGAGAGAGACAGAGACAGAGAGAGACAAAAAAGGAAAGAGGAGAAAGAAAAAAAGGGGAGAGGAGGGTGGGAGGGTAAGAAAAAGAGGCAGAAAAAAGAAAGAGAAAGAGGAAAGGAAGAAAGAAGGAAGGAAGGAAAGAAAAAAGGAAGAAAAAGGAAGAAAGAAAAGAGGAGAGAAGAGAAGGAATAGAAGCCAAAAAGGTAAACAAGGAAAAATAGGGAAAAAACTTTCACTGGAAAACACTATTTTTCCATCAGCGCAAAACTTTCCTAAACAAGGTTAATTTTCTGGATTTTGACTTTCCGCTCCAGGCGGACCAAGAAGCCTTTATTTTCTTTTTCTTTTTGAGAAATAAAATCAAATAAAATCTGCGGAGCACCAGCTCGACTCCCCCTTTCTGCGAAAAAAACCTTGAGCCCCAATGCTCCGAACGCAGAGGCTGGATTCAGACAACATGTGCACACCCGGTGTGGGTTTCCACTTGCTTGTGTGGTGAGCGCCTCCCACCACCTGCATCTCGGAAGCAGAGCCAACTGCGGGGAGCCCAGCCAGCCATGGGAGCTTAGCTGACAAACCGCGACGGAAGCCTGCTTTGCACGTCCCGTGGAGAGTTGGCTGCTGCCGTTGCTGCTGCCGCCGCTTCTTTCCTCAGTAACTTTGATCCAGGAGGGAACGACCTTCCTGTCAATCAGCCATACACCGGGGAGGGAGCCCAATTGTAACCCTAGGCGGCCACATTTCTGTTGGCCAAAGGCCCGCCCTCCTCTGGGTGTCTCCAGGCACTATAATATCCCGGCCCAGCTGACAGAAGCCTCCTAGCTCCCTGCAGACTAAAGTCCATCATGCTAAAGATCACTGCGCGGCAGTTGGAAACTGCTGCACTGTGTTTTGTTGCCCCCTGTGCGGCAGCGCACCCGTGCACCTTAGAGGGAACAGTGGTCTCCACATCTTTTCTACATCGTGGCAACCAAAACTGAATGCAATATTCCAAGTGTAGCCTTACCAAGGCATTATAAAGTGGTATAACACTTCACGTGATCTTGATTCTATCCCTCTTACATAAAATAGTCACTGTCTCTGGGAGATAATGTGAGTCAAATTACTGATATCAGCTATTAGAAGTCCAAATAAGATCAGAATTGATTTAATCCTACTTTTCCATGCGAATTCGACCTCTAGAAAACAAACTTCCACTTAGTATTACTCACCGACTGCTTTTTCTAATTTCTATTTTCTATCCATATTTTAAGATTCATATTAAATCCTAATAATTTTATAAAGGGGCCATGCAAAAGTCATATTGCCCAGAGGCAGAAAATGCATTTAATCCCACTACTTCCATTTAGAAATATTAAGTTTTAGAATTTTTTAAACAGGAGCAACTTTAGAGGAAATTATCTTTGTTTTTATTTTCAGCAATTTTTGTTATCCTCTTTTTAGTTTCATTTTTTGGGTGAAAAGCAGCATTGTATTGCTGGACAATATGTAGCAACTTTATCACACAATCTCATTGACATCTTTTCCAAAATAATCTTAGATAGATAGGTTTAAGGTAGTGGCACAATCTTTCAATCTTTCTTAATTCTCAAGCAAGCAAAAATATTTGGCTATTTATTACTTGGTGGGTAGATAGGCTCGGCTATTATGGCTGCATTCCTCTCATTTCTCCCTAAATAATATAAGGCAGCCAAATTACCAGAGTTTATTTTAACATGGATATTTCAAATTAAACTACTGTAGATCAAATTCAGAATTTCCTCCCCCCTCGCCACTTTCTCTTATAGCAAGCAAGAATTATTATATAGTTGCTTTTTTAAAAGCTTAAATTAGCATTCCAGTCTGGCTATCAACTATTGAAGCTTTTTCATATCCAATAATATACAAAAAGGAACAAACAGTTAGATATGGTGAAATACTGAATGCAGTGGGTGAACTTAAATCTATGCAAGACTTGGAACAGGAAGGGATAAAGATTGGTTTTCATATGTGCAAATACAATCTAAATACAATAAAGATTGTAAAACAGAAGGTTTCTATGATAAAATGACTTGAGCTAGATAAAATTTTGACTGATGAAAAAGTGATTAAAAAATTATATGGACACTTGCTAGAGGTTAAACTAGAGGAAGAACAAGTTAAAGAACCTATGCTAGCTTGGGGGAAAAAATTTGGACATGGGATTGAATTAGAGAAATGGCAGAAATTGTGGTCCCAAACCTATAAAATCACAATGTCAACAGCATATAAGGAAAACTTGTATACAATGTTTTTACAGGTGGCATTTACCCCCTACGAGAATAGCAAGAATGTTCAAGAACAAATCTGAAAAGTGTTGGAAATGTCATCAGATACCAGGCTCATATTAACATATGTTGTGGACTTGCACAGAAGCTAAAAGATATTGGACTAAAATTCACACGTGGTTGGAGAAAATGATACAAAAACATATAGACTTTAAACCAGAGATTTTTTTATTGGGAATTATACCGGAAATATACAACAAAGACTTGGAATATTTGATTGTAAATGTCTTTAACGGCTGCTAGAATTGTATTTGCAAAACATTGGAAAAATGAGAAAATACCAATGCAGAAGGAAGTTATTCGAAAAATAATGGAATGTGCTGAAGTGAGTAAATTGACATTTGAAATTAGAGAACAAGAAGATGAACAATTTTATTAGGTATGGGATTTGTTTTATCAGTGGTTAGAAAAAAAAACATGGAAATGAAAAATGTTGGAGAATTTTTTATACTGTAAGAATAATAGAATGATATAGGTGATATTATAAAGGCATATTATTATTAAATAGACTAAGAGTGATGCAATTATATGAACCCAATACCTAGAATATTTTTTAATGAAGTAATAACAATTATAACTAAACAAATGATGTATGATGATAATAAGGTATCTATGTATATTTGATGAATAATTTGTGATTTTATATACAACTGAAAGTGGTGATTATGGAAAGAATACACAAAAGCCTGTAACCAAAGGGCACACTACATGTAATGTAGATGTAATTGATGAAGGTTTTATGTTTTATGTTTTGTTTGTCTTTGTCTGTATAAAAATAAAAATCTTTTTTTAAAAAAAACTTAAATTAGGGCCAGTGAGAACTGTATTGCACAGGGAATCAAAGTGGATGACACTAAAAGCTACAATCTCCATGCCCAACCTCTTTCATTAAAAAAATAAATAAAATGGATGTAAGCAATATTGAGCTCCTGGAAAACTTGTGTCATATAGAAATATTACAATTCCTACATTTAAGATGTCAGAGAAAACTAGGTTAGAACATATTCCAAACCTCATCACTCTACTTTTACACATACAGGAAACTAAAACACACATGTACACGGGAGCCCTAAAATGTTATGGTACCCAAATTGGCATAGTCTATTAGTAGAGAAATCTAGCTATTGATTAAGTGTGACTTATTTGCTAAAATTTGCAAAAAAAAATTCCTAATATGTTTACTGTATTGGAACTTCCCATGTACAAAAAACATAATCATGATTATCTTAAGTACATCTAGCTCAATAAATTGAAACAACAAATAACAATGTCTTCTGGGTTTTCACCTATTTGAATGTGTAGTCATGTGAAAAATGGCTTCTCCATGTTGGTTTTCTTTTTGTATAATATATGATGACATAGTTTAATAAATCATGTGTTGTTATTCATCTGAGATAGTATTTACCTACTTTTAAGACCTGCTAAGGACCAGATGATTTTTTATTATGTCCTGGATACGTAAAACCATAGAATTCAAAGAGGGTGTACTTTTTTTTGCACATGACTGTGAAAACTCACAAAGGCTTTCTTGTGACTTGGAAGGTTACAAGAATGAATTGTATCCTGCTTGTTCCTTTGGATATAATATAGCAAGTCAGAGCAGTACATTCTGAATCAGTTCTATTATAAACTGATCAAAAATGGTGAAAGAGAACAGAAGTCAAATTAAAAGATTTTGTTGAGTAAAGATATAAGTAGAAATTTTGTATATGTAATATGGTACATTTGATAATCTATAGATAACATTTTTGTGCCGATCTAGATTACAAATAACTTTATTTATATTAATATTACGAAGTGAGGAGAGGCAACATTTTGAAGTCCACAAGTGAATGTGAATGCATTCAAAAATGCTGCTTTGCAAACAGGTTTTCCTATTGATTTTTACTTGAAAAGTCTATGCAGATTTTCAGGTTGTACATCAAATAACAGCCTGAATATATAATCCATTTTTCCAGAATGCCATGGTAGTATTTTGTATCCAAAATGCTACTCGTAATACAAAACCATTACATCATATATTACCATCTTGATTTTGGGGTTTTTTTTAGCCCAAGTTGTATCACACTATGCTTCCCAAGGACTACACCTACTTATCACTGCTCTCATCATAGCTTATGACCAGTTTTTCTAAACGCCTTCAAATGTGTCAGCTGAATATTTTCAAAAATGTGCATACACTAAAAATGTGTCATTCAGCTTGCTTAGTGGAAATGTTAATCCTTTCCCATTAGGTTAGCCTCTTCAAAAAATGAAGTATGCCATGATATTGAATTAAATGCTTTTATTTTTGTAAGTGTTTTTTTATCTTCATCCTACTGTGCAGTAAACTGATGGATATTATGAAAATTGCATATCAATCCACGCCAAATAGTCATTTCACGTGCTTCTGGAAAAGATAGCTAGTTGGCTGGAGGGAAAGTTAATGCACATCAGAACTGCAGTTATTTTCCAGTTCTTCGTATAAAAACACATTAGAGAATTAGCAGTCAATGTACGTTTCTCTTTGCTAGATCACCAATAACCACTGAGACTCCACAGGAGGACTGAGAGAATATATGTTCTTTATTCAGCCCTGATTCTATGAAATAAATCTCATATTTTATGCTCATATTACGTACAATAGTATTAGTAATAGATGGCAGTTCATTGGACCCAAACCACTACTTTATTTATTTGAATAGCAATATGGTAAGGCATTTGTTTCAATATGATTCATAATAACTTATAATATGATTTATTATAATAACAGATATTTTATATGAATTTTGGGGTCTCTTTGGCAAATAAGCAGCTTTTATTCCCAATAAAGGTGAAATTTTTTTCACATTCATATCATATGTCAAGTTACTTTGAAGTCAACGTCTGATCTCTGATTTTGTATCTATATCAAATAAATGAGATGTACTATATAGCTAAAAAAAAAATTGCAATGTGATTGTTTCCTTTAAATATAGACTTCAACCGAAGAAGAGTGCTTAATATTATTAATAATTTACTTTTTTAAAAAGTCATCTAATTTTCATGGGGGATTCACTGGTAATAGTCTATAATTTTATTTGGAAAAGAGTTCATCTGTTTCCAGAAAAGGTAAACCATATCAAGACAAAAGGAAATAACCTGGGATTGGAGGCAAGCTTACCATTCACTGCCTGGTATATTGTGTAGTGCAGTGTTGGGATTAAAAATGTTTTACTACTGGTTCTGTGGGTGTGGCTTAGTGGTTGTGGCAGCGGAAGGATACTGCAAAATCCCCATTCCCTCCCGATCAGCTGGGACTCGGGAGGCAGAGAATAGATGGGGGCAGGGCCGGTCATAGGTGGTATTTACCGATTCTCCAAACTACTCAAAATTTCTGCTACCAGTTCTCCAGAACTGGACAGAACTGCTGAATACCACCTCTGGTTATATCTCTCTATAGTAAACATTTTGTGAATGGGCAAGCAGCCAGATTTGCAGGAGTCTATATGATATACTTTCAAATGTTCACATGTGTTTACTAGTTGTGTGGATATATTATTCAGGGTGTACCAAAAGTTGGTCCCTGTAAGCCAATCACAGTATATTAATTTTATTAATAATTTATTTTCAGATAAAATATTACTATACTTAGGGATATTCAAAAGTCATGTGTCAATCAAGTCAGGAAAAGTTTAGAAAAAAATGACAACCAACTTGAACAGTGGTTAGAGTGCAGTACTGCAGGCTATTTCTGTTGATTGCTGGCTGTCTGCAATTTGGCAGTTCAAATCTCACCAGGCTCAAGGTTGACTCAGCCTTCCATCCTTCTGAAGTAGGTAAAATGAGGACCCAAATTGTTGGGGGCAATAGGCTGACTCTGTAAACCGCTTAGAGAGTGTGGTATATAAGTCTAAGTGTTCTTGCTCTTGCTATTAATGTATGTAATAAATTATCTATGGGGCTTGATTTTTGGTATTCCATTTTTGTATACATACACACATACATATCCTATACACATGCACATGTATACATCATAGCTATCTGTTCTGACAGTTTTGCATAGAATGATAAAGTATCAGTTCTGCAGTAATCACATCTGTTCTGCCATAGTTTGTTGTAAATTCTAATCAAAAGAGAAGCCAAGACTCTATTCAGAGCTACAATTTTAGCAACTGTAAACACAAAAAAGGCTGTGAGGAAAAAAGTGTCATTTTGTACCTCCTCCACTTTGCAAGTGCCAAAAGATAGTAAGAGGAAGTTGTGAAGGATGATATGGTGTGAACTTCCTTCATAAATTCTTTCAGCATTTGCAAAAAACTGGAAGAGGTTTTCCCACAGGTGCCCTTGCATCATTTCCCCACCCCCCAAACTGTGCAAGTATTTGAAGAGGCTACAGAGGGGCTATGAAGCACACTGAACCAAAGCAACACCCTTTATTCTTGGCAGCAAGGTGGTTGAAACCCATTGTGAACTTGTTTTGAGCTGCTGCTCTCAAAATTTCATTGAACCAAAGCATCTCCACAGATGTTCTCATCTGTTTCAATTTGTCTTGCTGACTTAAAATGTTAGATATGGATTGGTTTTTATTTTATTTGATAATGTAATAAAAAAGAACCAATCCATATCTAATCTTTTTAGCTTTGTTGGATACCTTTGACAGGATGGATTTTACCCCACCAGGATGCATTTTTTCCATACAACATGAATAAGAGACTTTTGTTCTTGGGACAGAACTCTGAAACTTCGCAGGAGGACTGGGGGAGAGCAAAGCACTGTAATTGTTCATAATGCCTCAAGCAGTTTATAAAACTTTGCTTTATTGTATCCCAGCTAAGAAGCTCAAGGAAGCTAGCTAAAAACAGGGCTTTAGAATGGATAGACCAAACAGATCTAGTTTCTAGCAGATGTAATCACTTTCTGTTCTTTGGAGAGCTTGGTGCAGGAAGCAACAGGTTGTGCAAACTCTGTTTAAAGAGTACATTTCTCACATGAGAATTGAGAATCGGGGGATGGTTGAAGAACAAGTTGATTTCTTAGATCTATCTTTGCTTGCTGCTGACTCTAAAATCATTCTGAAGCTACACAGACCACCTGAAGGCAAGTAATAAATAACCATTTAATCCATCCTGGGAATAATCAGAAATAGGTAGCCAGATAGCAATAGCACTTAGACTTATATACCACTTCACAGTGCTTTCCAGCACTCTCTAAGTGGTTTAGAGTCAGCATATTGCCCCCAACAATCAGGGACCTCATTTTACCGATCTCGGAAAGATGGAAGGCTGAGTCAACCTTGAGCCTGGTGAGATTTGAACTGCCAAATTGCAGGCAGACGGCAGTCAACAGAAGTAGCTTGCAGTACTGCATTCTAACCACTGCTCCACCATGGCTCTTTGTTACTCTATGGACTTCAAATCTACATTATAAGGTGCATTGATCCTTTTTCAGCAATAATCTTTCCCTGCAAGTAGCCTGTTTGTATTTATATGTATTCTAACTCCCTTGGCAAAGAGAATGAACTATACCTCCACTTTATAATGATGCAATTATTTGGAGATCTAATATCCTTCTTTTGAAGCTCATTTGATAGCATGTCTTCTTATTAAATTTGCAAATATGTCCTTAAAATAGACATGTGCGTTGTTTCTAATTTAATATCTCTTAAGATCTGGAATCTTTCTGAAAACACTAAATCATAGGGGTTTTTTTGTTTTTTTTTTAATAAATTTTTTATTTTCAAACAAACACAAACACACAAAACATATAACATAAAAACCTCTTCAACTGCATACAGTGTGTTGATTGGTTACAAAGTCTTTCTGCGTCCTTTCCATAGTCATCACTTGAGCTTTATAAAAATTCACATATTGTCAATCAAATATCTTTGTATACATTATTATTATACTTCATTTGTTTGATTATCACTATTTTAAACAAGGTATTCTAAATATGTATCCATTTATATTATGATTCATTATATCATCTTCAATATATCCAATAATAAAGAATTTTTATATCCTATTCTAAATCATTCTATTATTTTAATATTGATAACATTCTCTAATAATTTTCAATTCCATGTTTTTTTCCATTATTAGTATCATCAATCTAATATACATTTATACAAATTGCTATAATTGTTAAACATCCGTTAAGCATAGCTATTATTACATCCTTTTTATATGAAACATATTAAATTTGAAGTAAATTTATATTATGGCATTTCATTACATCATCCTGAAATCATCCAATGATTAGTAGTTTTAATGATTTAATTCTTATAAATATGAGGAACAAATAGTTCCACGAGTATTTGGAAATCCTACAAAACCTTGACATTAGTCAAACATGTTAATTATTAACTAAATTAAATGGTCCACCTTAATAAACTATGGGCTGTGACCTTCTATCACAAAACTCTGCTGTCACCCTAACCTAGAGAGAAGAGCAGAAGATTTTTTGGGGAAAAAGTTGTCCCTAGGCATCTACTAAAGTGTGGTAATACATAATTCCTTGTGTGCCTCGTCTGGGACCAGGTAAGTTACCAAGATGATGTGAATTTAAGTTAAAATATGTGTTTTTGTATTTTCTTTTGTATAAGGGGGGGGGATTTTCATTTAAGTATGAAACTAACTTTTCTGTTTTTTTGATATCAGAAAGTAAAGATGGAGCATTTTATAAAAAAATATTAATTTCAATTTTAGTTTAAGTACTGGAGGTCTTATTCATTCTCTGCTAAAATCTTCCCTGAAATTATACAGAAAAAGTGAACACAATTTAACTCTAACTTAGCTGAACTTTATTCAATTTTTATTTATTTCGGGGTGTACTAAGCTGTATCCAAAGGGGAGCTGTTTCAGCTTATAGAAAATAGGTTGATCCTTACTCATTGTGTACTGGCTTGAGAGATCTTGTACAGTATGAGTTACAATACAAAAAGCTGTAACAAGAAAAACCCAAATTGACTACTTCATAGATCTATTGACATGCATTTAAAATCAGGATGTTCTTAGCAGTAGTGAAGTTGGATATCTTGATCTGAGAACAGCAGATCTATGATTTGAGGTACTCCTGAATTTGGAGGTTCTATAGAGCAGCAGATGCAGGCCACGGCCAGAGAGCACTTTGCCAAGATGCCTTTTTGGAGTGAAAAACTGTTATGAGAATAACTCATGCCCTCTTCACTTTACAATTAGGTTACTGAGATTCATTATACATGGGGCTGCCTTTGAAGATAACTCAGAAGCTAAAGTTGGCTCAAATATAGCATAATAAGTTTAACAGTGTAACCCCAATGCTTTCATTTATGTACTGGCCACTCATCTGCTCCCAGGTCCAATTCATTGGTCATGCTCTATGAAGCCCCACACGGCTCAACTCCCAGGAATTGTCAGAACCCCCTTTTTCAACTACTGTTGAGCCCGTCCTGAGGTTTGATTGCTTCTGTATAACAGAAACATGCACAACTAAACTATAACCATAAATATAGAACTTTATTTTGTCATTTCTCCACCTGTCACCCAATAGTTATTCTCCTGTACTATTGTATGCCAGGAAGAAAGACGTATACAATTTGCCCTTCAGTTATTTCTGCTTTTCTTGTCTGGTCTCAGGATTCTTTAATCCTATGTAAGAACACATCAATGTACAATGTTCTTACAATGTAAATCTTAATGTCAAGGCTTGCTCTTGTTATGATTGCATGCTGAATGGGGAGTGTTGGATTTAAGTAAACAAACAAACAAATCCGCACCACAATTTCTAATAACTGGTCTAGTAGAGTATTTTATATGCTTGGCATCGGAAAATTTCCTCTCTAGAGCTCATTGAGGTAAACAGAAAACAAGCCTGAATCTTAAATTCAAACTTTAAGCAGAGAATATATTTTTTAAAGTGTACTTATTTTGTTAATTTAATAGCCTCTAAACCAGAAATCATGGCAAGTAGTATTAGCTCTATCTATGTACCAGTATGTACATGTGCGTGTGAGCACACACATGTGTACATAGATAATATATGAGTGCCAGTGTGGTGTAATAGTGAAAAGCTAAAAGTCAGAAGACTGTGAGTTCTGGTTTTGCCTTAGGCATAAAGCCAGCTGGGTAACTGTGGGCCAGCCACCATATCTCAGCCCTATAAAGGAAGCAATGGCAAACCACTTCCAAAAACCCTGTCAAGAAAACTGCAGGGACTAGTTTAAATAGTCATCAGAAGTGAAGATTGACTTAAAAGCATTTGTACAGAGAGACAGTGTGGGTGAAGGTCAGCTTGCTGACTTAGTCTTTGAGGAGAGATGAAGAGATTTTTCAAGAAGCATGCAAATGCCTCAATGAATCATTAACTCTGTGTAATACCAATTTCTTTTTATAACTCATCTGGGATGCTGGACATAGCGCAAAATAAACAGAGGGCAGCTCCCATGCTTTTTTTAAACCAGACGTCATTTAAAACTACAAATGGGGTCTCGGGTCAAAGATAAGGAAGCAAGGTTTTTTTGACCCGCTCTGTCTGCTGATCGGGAACTGTAAATGTCCACAAACCTGTGTTAAGTTGCTTAAAAAGAATACTCCAGATTCTGTTCGGATTGCACAGTTAAAAGAGTGAACTGTCTCCAACAATATATCAGGTTAGTTAACCAATGATAGACTCTAACAAGTTATTCCTTCAGTATGGAAATAGTTCAAAATGGAAAAAAAAATGTTTCTAATATAATCACTTCTGGTTAATATGAACTATTAAAAGAATACAAATCAAGATTGTGAACACATCTAGGTCCCCACTTTTGCCCAATCTAAAACTATATAATTTATTATAATTTTAAATTTTTAATTTAAAATTTTAATAATGAAATGGGCGATGTCTAAATTTGATAAACAAATGATTTCAGTCAAAATGGGTATTTTTAAATTTCAGAGAGAATGAAATTAGCTATATACTACTAAGTTCTGAAAAAAATTATTTAGAAATATACTCTTGCTATCACCTCATAGCACATTACTTTGTCTACTTGAGATACGTCCTACTGAGGATTGCAGGTATATAAAAACGCGATATAAGCACTTCAAAAACTCTATTCCTAATATCCTTTACCAAAGTGCCACTAATTGTCATTTTTATAGTGGGGGAAAATCCTGCTATATTTATTATATACAGGGAATAATTATATTCCCTATATAGTCAGTTAACTAAATGTAAATGTAATGAATAAATTAATATATTTGCATGCATTGATTTTTTTTTAATTCTGAAGCTGCCAACCTTTTGCTCTTAGCAAGAGTTCCCTTCCCACCAATGTGGTTTTGGTGCCAAAATTATGTAAAAGAGTAAATTTCTGAAGATACAGGATCACAGCCTGAGATATTTAAGTATCTATTTAGACTGAAATTTATTTTAACCTCAGCAGTTGAGCAAATGTGATAACCTTGTGCCTCACTGAACTGGTATAGGATTCTCCATAGACTTCAGAATATGGGAAAGCAGTAAGGATTCACAAGAATGTAGAGTCTTCAATGCATTGGAGAGAATGGGATAATGCATTCGCCTAATTAGTCCTACCCATCTAATAACTGAAACAAAAGAAGTTTGAAGATGATCAAATGCTTAAAGTTATACATTGAAGTTTCATACATTGAAGATGATCAAATTACCAGTTAAACTTCAGTACCTGTGTTGAAAATGCCTAGAAAAATATGCATTCAACAATTGAAAAGATATGTGCAAAATGCAAATGCCATTGCTTTGAAGAAAAATTATCCTTGAGGAGGAGACAAGATGATTTTATGACTGTAGAATAAACTATGAAAGCATGGAAGTGCATGCTATTATATAAATATTCATTGTGCTTATTTGAACTGCATATCTACCTAACCAAATCTGTCTCATCAACAGCCGCTCTTATCAAAATTATATCAAGTATTACTTATTTTATAGAGTTCTCAACTTCAAGAAATGAGTTCTTTGGAAAAGAATTGTGTTCCTTCATCCTCCAAAATAGTAAGTTTACAATATCTCTTAAGCTACATAATACAAAATCCAAAAGATGTGTGCAAAAATCGTAGGTATCAGGAAAGTTTTCAAACTTCTGCTTATTTATCCTTCAGAAGAATTGAATATCACTGAACCCAGAATTTTGTGGCAGTTTAATTAGAAACATATGGTTCCTGTTTTGGTAAGAGATGAAACTTCAAAAAGAAGCAGGATTAGTTTTCCAAACAGAGGCTTGAAATATGATATGCTGAATTTATAAAAACAGAATGACTCCATTAATCAAGTTTTCATGTATTAAAGGGATTGCCTTTAATACACTACTATGCTTCTTTCCCATCCTACCACTTTTAAAAAAAAAATGGTGCTTACATAACCATTTTCAAAGGACACCCACAGTCATATATCAACTACTATGGCAAATTCAGAAATATGTAAAACTAGTAAATGCTCTATTAAGTATTGTACTACTTTTTCATAGTTTTCTAGGGTCAATGCACAATTATTAAAGCCGCTAAAGCATTTCTGGAATTAACTGGAATATCTTTAAACATAGCATTTCCCTCCTCTCTTAGGAACGTCTTCAGCAGTGGCAGCAGTGCTACCCCAGTGATTTGAGTTGTCCTATCTGTCTCCAAACCGCTAATTTCCCTGTAGAAACCAACTGTGGACATTTCTTTTGTGGCAAGTTAATTGGGCTACTACTGTTTCCTCATACATTTTATTTGCAAGACTGTAGTAACATTAATATTACATGAAATTATAGAATTAAACAGTAGAGAGCATATACATTTTGCTAAACAAATGCCCATTTGTGGATGAAATGCTTGTGCAAAAGACAGCTGATAGGGGCCAAAGTTTCCATGAAATAAATCATTACGTAACATTTGTTGGTGATCTATCTCTAAATATGTTCACACTACCAACTTTGAACTAATCTTGATTATCTATTGTAAAAATGCATATACCCATCACTATTTTTATTATGAAAAAAATAAATGAAGCAGCACTTTTACTTCAGCTATTGTATAGTACCACAGACACTTTATAAAGTTTTGCAATGCTCAGGAAGTCTTGTGGACAATTAAACAGGAAATTTATACTTTTGAGACCAAGATACTGTACTTACTTAACATTTCCATTTGAGTCTTTGAGCTGGCAAAAGGCCAACAGAAACAGCTATATCAAACAAAACAAAAACAATTGGCAGTCAAAGCTTTAAGCTAATTTAATAGCAAGACTATGAATACTGTTGCCTTGAGAATTAAGTAAATTAAAAAAACTACCTCCTGCCATCTGAAAAAGGCAAAAAATAAATAAATTAGAAGTATTCCAAATCTCCTAATTTTTGTTATTAAAAACACTCTAGAATTTATCCACACTTTAATGTTTGCTCTGCAGGATACCACATCATGCAATCCTACAGTGTTCAAAAGATGTTTTTTTTTTCTTTAGTTAAGCAAATTTTTCCACAAAGTTTTCCATCATGTAGAAAGTTATTTGTGGGTTTATGCTTAGTAATATTTTGAGAAATTGCATGAACATTTTTGCCAACTGAAGTCAATGTATATATGAAAAAAAGAGTTGTGGTGTCTGGCAACATTAAAACATAACAGTAGCGAATTACCAAATAACTTGTAATTTTATTCTAGCAGAGTGGTGGATTTGCATCTATTTTGATACAGAAAGTAAAATAAATATATAAAGGTTTATAAAGATTAATTTATAAAATGTGTATGGCTACTGACATATACATATTCTCTGCATGGCTTATATTTCTAAGACAATTAAAATAAAATGTTCAAAGTATTTTTAAAGCAATTATTAAAAACAGTGAACACACACTGCATAAAAATCTCATTTGTGTTCAAGGACAGCGTAGAACACCCAGGAAATTTATCCCCAAAGAGCAGTGTAGAATAGGATTGGTGTCAAGATTTTTCATGGCAGAAATTGCTCCCCAAAAGTTTATATCAAGGTGCATATGAAAAAAAAATAGTAGCATTCCTAATGCAGCAAAATAATAGGAAGACAGCTATTTTTCTGATAATGGACACGGTATCAATAATGTAACACTTGCATTTTGCAGTGTCATTCTCATGAGGCTAATATTTATTTTTAATTACTAATAATGTTTCGGGGGGGGGGGGGGCACTAAAAGAAAGAATAGGAACAAACATGATTGAAAGATCCGATGTCACTTTGAAATGTCTGAATCCGCAAATACCCTGCCATGAAAAAGGTTTGCTTTCCCATCCTTCAAATCTGCTATACGGGAAACAAACGCAAACCTTGTCCATTAAGTCTTCAAACAATGTTTAATTTTGTTTTCAAATGTGTAAATGGATTCCATTTAATTACTGGCTGACATGGAATTAAAATTTCAGTGTATTGAGCACCTTACCTACTTCTCTTGAGTTTTTATTGCCTTCTTGAACAGTGTAATTACTCCTTGCTAGGTCATGTAATATAGAAATCACCTTTTGATGTGAACAGCTATAAAGTTGGCTGTGGTGTTTTCCCACTATGCAACGTTTGGCTTACAAAGACATGTCTTCCTTTCCTAGGCTACTGTCTAATTGAATACTGGAAACATGGGTCCTGGCTGAGTGCAATCAACTGTCCACTTTGCAGACAAAAAGTAAGAATTTTCATCTTTTCTTTGAAGTTACAAAAGGAGGTAGAAAAACGCCAAGAATAACTGTCTCATATTTCAGGTTTTCATTCCTTAATATAGATAACAGGATTTCTAATTTCATACTTGTCAGATCAAACAACTATCAATGATTAAACAGTGTATCTGCAATAGATTTTTTGATTTTTTTAACATGGTTGATTGCCTTCAAAGAGCCATTTTAGAGTAATGGTTAAAGTGCTGGCCTAGAATCCAGGAGACTGTGAGTTCTAGTTCCACCTTAGGTAGGAAACCCAGCTGGGTGACTTTGGGCCAGTCTCTCTCTCAGTCCAGCTCACTTCACAGGGTTGTTGTTGTGAGGAAGGAGTATTTTGTAAGTTCAGTTATTGGGTTATTTATAAAAAATAATAAAGGCAGGATAAAAATCTAATAAATAAATAAGTTTGTTCTTTCTCCTTATACTCCAGGGGTCCCCAACCCCTGGCTATTGCCCAGTACCGGGCCACAGCCTGTTGGGAATGGGCTGTGCAAGCAGTGGGCAAACGGGTGAGCACACAAAACTCAATTTGTGCAAGATGTGGGCTGGCGCACTTGCCTGCAAAGCTCCGTTGCACTGAACCATCCCCCCCCCCCACACTACTGCTGTTGCCATTGCCGGTCTGCAGAACCGGAAAGACCACTGTTATACTCTACTGAGCTTCACCTGTTGACTGTGGAGTAAAATCCACAATGGTCTCAGCGTAAAGAAGAAAGCTTGCTAGGGAAGAACTAGACCTCAAAGGGTAAACCCAGAAGCTCAAAGAAATAGCAATCATGAGATGGCCTGCTCTGGGGTCCTGTTGGGATGTTGGCAGGTGGGGACCAGGATAGCCTTTTCTGCTGAGCTGCCCAGCCTTCAGAATATCATTTCCTCAGGTTAGACTAGCTTCAATCAACCCTGCTGGATTCTCATATGGCTGTGAAATCCTGATTTTGTACCCGAGTATTTTTAGTATTTTTTAGTATTTTATTAGGATTTATAGGCCGCCCTTTTCCCTGAGGGGCTCAGGGCGGCTTACAATCATAGGGAAGGGGGTGAAATGCAAAAACAAACAATATGTGAATAAAATAAAATGATAAAAACACAACTTGCATTCAACACTCAACACTCGGGCGGGGTGAAATTGGAAACCTATCCCCAGGCCTGTTGGGATAGCCAGGTCTTAAGGGCTGTGCGGAAGGCCTGGACGGTGGTGAGGGTGCGTATCTCGACGGGGAGGTCGTTCCACAGGGTCGGAGCTGCAACAGAAAAGGCTCTCCTCCGTGTAGTCGCCAGTCGGCATTGACTGGCGGATGGAATTCAGAGGAGGCCCAGATTCTGGAGCATATTCTCAGGATGTGTGATAGAGCCAGTGGTGGGATCCTCCCAGTTTAGTAACCAATTCAGTGATTGTGTGATTTGTTGCGCGCACGTGCTTGTAGTTTGAGGAAATCTTCACTTTCGGGTTTCTTCGGAGGAGTAACACAGTTGATTCGCATGGCATTCTGCTCTGCTGTGCGAATCAGTTAAGAAGATAACGGTAGGAAAATAGCACGGGTGGGCTCATCTGATCATCGGAGCTACCAGTTCACCTGAACTGGTCCGAACCAGTAGAATTCCACCTCTGGACAGAGCCCATATCCAGGCTATGTTGATAGTTGTTTTATAATCCTTAATGGTTGCATGTTTTCATTTTTATATAGTATCCATTTATCTATTTAATTATAAACCATGTAGAGTCATGCAGTGTGTAATGGGTGGCTATTTAAACCCATATAATTAATTAATTGGGTCTTTCTATCTAGCAGAAGACAAACCTACACTTTGGTTCTCAACATCGTGTTTTTCCCCCCCAAGGTTGTTTTTTTGTACACCTGTTCTGAAAACCAGCCTGACAAGAAAAACAAGCGAACTTTCTATGACATCAGAACTTACAACAAACGCTTCTCTGGACAACCTCAGTCTGTAAGTGATAACATTTTCCACATCAAGAAAATTGATCCCATTGACTTACATTGATGAGATGCCATGAGTGAAGTTGTGGTGGCTATTCTCCCAAGGAGAAGTTAGATTACACATATTGTGATTTCTTTTAATGGGGCATTAAGTAGGCGATATGATGGCTGTCATGCCAAAGGAAAACAATCTTTTGGGGTGATCCCAAGTAAGAAGGGTGAAAAGAGTGCTGCCTAATTAATTATTTTGCTTTGTTCAGTTTTAATCCATGGAGTTCAGCAATGGGCAAGTCCCCAGCTGTAAAATTCCTTCACCTAAAATCAGAATAATTCAAATTAATAGTAGGTGCCTAACTTACCCGATCTCTGTGCTTAGTTTATAGATCATCTTTATGACATGCCATTTCTTCTCCCTGTTATGCTAAGAGGAATCTTCACGCTAGCTGCCCTCATGTGGATCTTTCTCTTCAGAGTTGTCGTCTGTTTTTTTGGAACGATCATGTGCACAACCTGCCCACTTGAAGAGACGCTTGAACCTCTCTGTGGAATCTTGCACACAGCTGATAATTTAGCTGTCATTATCTTACTTTTGATTAGCTTTATAAACATTGGCCCTCAAATGGAATCAGAAGGTGCAAACAGGACGATCTCTAGGGAAGAAACCATTACCGTGGCATCATAAGGGAGGGAACTGTATTGTCTCTGAAAAGTCAAAATTAACCAGCCATGACACATTTTAATGGACTAATAGTGGACTTAGTTTGAAAAAGTGATTAAGGGCTAATGTGCTGTATTGAATTGTAAGCAAATAATAGAGAATATATTAGCAGGATGCTCTCATGCTAATAAAGGACTTAAAACCAGTGAGGTCTCTGAGTCTTTAAACAGGCATTGCTGCTGTTTAAAGAATACATTTTAGAGTAGAGAAGACCAAATAGTTGATATATCCCTGATTAGGATATTGATGCTGATAGTTAGGAACAGGCACAGGAATTAGGAAACAGAGGGTACTGAGAAAATAAGTCAGTGGCAATACAGGATAAAGTTTATATCTAAGTCTAGATGTTAGTAGAGTAGAGTAGAGTACAGTAGGACCTCGAAAAGATGGATGGCTAAGTCAACCTTGAGCTGGTAAGATTTGAACTGCAAAATTGCAGGCAGCCAGCAGTCAGCAGAAGTAGCTTGCAGTACTGCATTCTAACCACTGTGCCACCATGGCTCTTATCCAAATACTGAAATATTATTTTGTGGTAGGACATTGAAAAAATAATAGGTTAATAGACCATAAACAAAAAACACATTATCTAGTTAACAATAATAAGAAACCTAGGAGATTATCAGCTGGAACAGGGGAATTTATCTAATATTCTTCTAAACTTTTATTTTTATCTCAAAGAGCTTTGAATAATTAAGCAAATTTCAGATTAAAATGATTAGTTAAAATAACTGAATTGAGATACTAGAAAAAATGTAAATGATCGTTACTAATTTTGATAAGAACAATAACTGCAACACTACAGAGCCAAACCTTGAACAAACAATGCATTTATTAAACCCAGAAATCAAGGACATTAGAAAGAAACTTAAACGAATTCTGCCTTAACTCCATGGATACAAAAAAGATGGATAGGAAAACACAACCAGATTTTTAACAAAAATCAAGATTCTCCAACATTCTGTTTCCTGACTTAGTCTACATTGAAGGACTGACAAATGAGTTTTAAGACATTTAAAATTACACTGATAATGAATTGAAAAAATATGGTGTAAAATTTTACCTAGCAATTCTTCTTTGCAGCAATTTATTCTACAAAGTTCATTAAGAGGTATTTCTTCTTAGTTAACTCTTGATTCTCATAATGTCACATTATGACTCTTGATTTTATTACCAAAAACAACAAGAAGCAACAAGAATGAAATCTTTCTCCAATTTAGTTTTTGATATTAAATAGAAAGCCTGACAAATGAAGGTACATTTACTGTATAAATTTGATATTCTCTTTCCCAAGCTTCAGTTTATTTTCACATAAATTTACAAATTTTAAAAAGTATGCATTTTGCATATTTCATCTATATATTCCCTTTTACACATTTTTGCCTAATACATATTTTTGAAAGCTTTTTAACAGATTATGCAATTCTGAAAAGTGTGAAGGCTGAATGATAGCTGCAATTCTGGTTAAGACACTGATTCAAGAAATGTAGATTTGACAAGTTTGTTTCATGATATCATCTTAATAAAATACATCTCTGTTCATATTCAATAGACTATAAAGTATTTTTAATTTTTACTACAATGTTTCTCATTAATGTAAATAGCTAATCAAAAAAGTCAAAGAAATCAGTCAGACCTCTAATATGAAAGATGATTCTTCTTTATGCTGTCTATGCATTCTGCATGATGGATTTATATTTTCTTTGATCTTCTGCAAGTTTTAGAAACACTTGGTATTTCTTGTCATAAAACCTATGGAAAAAGCATAAAGCCCAACAAATATTTGGCAATATTTATAATCTAAACACTAAGAAGAACGCAATAAGCCCCTTCTATGTTAAACTCAATGAAACAAACAAGAAGTACAGATCAGTACAATATTGCTGTGATGCTGCTCTGATTCAGTTACCGTATTTTTCCATCTATAAGATGTCCCCATGTATAGGACATCTGTCCCTCCCACTTATCCAAAATTCAGAAATCAATATTTTAAACATTAAATAGAAGACATTTATTTTGCAGATTAAGACATTTGCTTACTGGTACTGATATTTATTTTTTTGTTTTCTGACATTTGTATGGGCTCAGAACGCTCCGATATTATCGCTCCCTGTTGCACGTGGGCATTGGCTACACGCTCTCCGCAGCATCACCTGATTTCAGTAGCATAAGACTCATGATTGGAGGGAACCTGTTAGCAATCGGAAGTTTCACTCATGTGGCCAGTTTGCAGAGATAAGGTATTGGCAGTTTTGCAACCATGGTTCTCCTTTTGGCCCCATGTGTATAAGACGCCCCTCCATTTTTAGGTAAATATTTTAAAGAAAAAGTATTGTCTTATAATCAGAAAAATATGATAGATGGGGGCCGTCTGCCTGAAGTTTTTGACAAATTGCTCTAATGAAACACCAAAAAATACCATTGGATTTGCTTTAGATGGGACCTTGGTAATATGTCCGATTCCATTTTATTTTCTACTACAGACTATAAAAGGGTGAGAGAAAGATTTTAGCAACTGTTGGATTGTAGAATTGCAAAGGAATATGAAACTTGTCACTTATTAAATGAGGCACTACAGCAAAATTCTGCCCCCCCCCCCTGGCATTCTTCCTGAAACTGTATAAAATTCTATAGCTACACTAGATAAAGTAATGTAAAAGGAAGCAGCCAGGAATTTTGCAGTAGTTAAATGACCATCACAGATAAGTTGTTTCAACTCTTATTGTATTTATTTAGCAGTTTGAAGGACAATGTCTGAAGTATACCCATTGTCATTCTATAGCAAGCAAATATTTGTTTTTAATGTTACAATGTTGTACAATGTCCTTTTGTCCTTTCAAGCCATTGAGTTTGGACCCCACCATGGTCAATGTAAACACAGAGATGGCATTTGGCTCCACAATTACAATGCTATCTTGACATTTTAAACTCTACCCTCCACTGATTCCTGATGCCCCTGATTCAAAGTGTTTGATTGTAAACCAGCAAAAGGGTCACATTCCTCTAACAAATTATTAATGTATCCAGTCTTATGAAGCACAAACGTATTATGTGGGATTCATTTCAATGATTCTAATCCTCAGGCTCTTATTACTAGAGTCATACATACAATATTTCTGTTATGAGTTATAGACCGAAGTAAGCTAAGAATTGGTCAATCAAGAGACTGAACTATAACTGAGCTAATCTAGGTCATGAATTCTACGGCTTTACAGATCAGGTAAATACATCATCTTGTATTTGCTGGCTACTCATGCAAAGTGATGATTTCACGATCTGCAGTTATTGGGGTTAACAACCACAAAAATCACCAGGATTACTTTCTTTCAGGTTATCATATTTCCAGAGAGTATCTGGTGTGTTTTAAGAATTCTTGTTTCAAAACAGCAGCTACTATAGTTCATATCAAATATCCATTGCATTCAGTGGGAAACTTAATCCAAATGCATTAGAGAGGCTGTGCCACTTTCTAAAAATAGAAGTTACACAATGTGTAAACAAGAAAAAAATCTTTGGCGATTTCAAAAGCAGAGAGTATTGGTTCAAATAATCTAATCTAGGCCCATCCCTTTGTGACCTTTTATTTCCTCATGGCTAATGACCTCGCTCCTTTTGATTTTCCAACTGCAAAAGAAAATTTGTCAGGGTGTCCTGACTGGTAGATTTAAAGTAACTGGAATCTGAATGCATTACAGTAATGAAATTCTCCATTTGTTGAAAAAATGTTTCACTGTCACTTTTTCTGAGACATCTTAAATCTAGATGCATTTTGCCAGAGTTCATTTTGTGTCCACATTCTTATTTCATAAACAGATTAAAGTCACTGAAAATAGCGAGGTAAAAATAGGAGAATTCTATGTAGACTTTATATGTAAAAACCTGCAGATGGCACCAACGCTCTTCTTCAGTAAGTTTCCCTACTGCTTAATATTTGAAGAGACTTTCTTTGAGCCCAAAATAAATTCACTTAAGAAACTTCATGAAAGGAACATTCTCTCAGTGTGTTCTGCCATCTTGTTGGAGGCTGGTAACCCACTTCAGGTTCAATCCTCTGCTTTCCATGTAAGCTGAAAGCAAGAAATATTCTGGGCTCCGAGAGAGGGTCTGATACTTTGAACCACTCATCTTTCATCCTGCCGCCGCTGAATGTATAAACGCAGAGGGCCCTCAGCTCAAAAATACTGTCTTCCAATCAAAGACCACAAAAGAGATGACAAGGATTAAATTCTTCATTTGAAAATATGTGATATTCTTGTTGGGAATTTATGGTGTTTAGGAATCCTAATGGGGGTCCAAATTTGTTTTTTGGGATAGCTTTTCCTCCTAGGCAAAACCAAAGAGTTTGTTGAGCCTTGGCAGGAGGGAAGGAGAACCTAGTCCAGTCTTAGAAAAAAAGTGGAATCTCTTGTATCTAGGAAATTAAGCATGTTAAATAAACAGTATACCAGCAGAATAATTAGAAAAATCATGGAAAGGAAAGTGTCAGGAATTTTCTCCAGAAATCTTGGTTTATTAATTTTACAGGTTACAATGAAGACAGAAGCTCCAAGCAGTTTTGTAAACACAGCCTGTTAGGCATTGCAGAAGTGGAACGGAAGCCCAGATCCCTAAAAACTTTAAAAAGTAGACATTTTCTATTCTCCCATCCCTCTGGAAGGAAAAAAATGGTAGTGAATGCCATCATCCTTGCAATTGTTTTCCTTGGGGGAGCAAGGTTTGGCTTCCTGTGTATGGTGGCAGGCTTGTGCCTTATCATCACCACATCGAGTCCAGAAGATCTGGGCCCTCTCCCCATGCTCTGCTTAATAACCTGTGCATTCACTTTACAAGCACAACTGAAACAGCCAGGTTTGCGGTGTTGAACAAAGTAGTCATGCAGTACCTCACTTAATGACCACGTTAGTAAACGAGTGAAATTCCAGTTATGATCGTAAGTGGAGAACTATCTATATGTGAGTTGATAGATTCTTTCTAGCATCAATAGCTATCACAAAAGACAGTGATTTGAAAAGCAGGGCTTGACCAGCCAGTACTAAATGAAAGTGAAGAAGAGACAAATAACAAAGTTGAGTCGTCTCCTGGTCTCCATTAACTCTTGTGGGCCTTCTCTATTCCATGTCAGGGCCAGGAGTAGAACAGAGAAAGAAGGAAGATTGGAAGGGGGAGGGGGATGTGTTCACAATAGGTAAAGGTAAAGGTTCCCCTTGCACATATGTGCTAGTCTTTCCCAACTCTAGGGGGCAGTGCTCATCTCCGTTTCAAAGCCAAAGAGCCAGCGCTGTCCGAAGACATCTCCATGGTGATGTGGCCGGCATGACTAAATGCTGAAGGTGCACAGAACGCTGTTACCTTCCCACCAAAGGTGGTTTCTATTTTTCTACTTGCATTTTTATGTGTTTTTGAACTGCTAGGTTGGCAGAAGCTGGGACAAGTAACGAGAGCTCACTCCATTACATGGCACTAGGGATTCGAACCGCCGAACTTTCTGATCGACAAGCTCAGCATCTTAGCCACTGAGCCACCGCATCCCTGTGTTCACAATAAGCACTTTAAAAACAGTACACAGTGAGCACCATTAATTCATATGGCCCCACATGAATACAGAAATCCCAGCAATATTTTCCAGTGAAAATCAAAAATAGGGAGAGATTTGCAACAGAGAGGGGGAATTAACTTACTTAACTATTGTCAGTCTCTAAATTCGTCTACTTGCTGCAACATAGATATTGTTAAAAACTGGTGAAATAACAAAGTGCAACTATAGAGAAAGAGAATTAGCTTTCTTTACTCCACAAAAAGCTCTATCGCCACCTCAACAAGTTAGAATGGAGAAATACACATGGGTTTTCTAGCATGATCTGATCACCTGATATATTATTCAGAATAGCATCTACCTTGGTTTTACTATCTTTTTAAAAGCATTTTACACATTAGGTTGCAATCTTTTGGCCACATGTTACCACGTTATATCTTAAAAATGGATATTTAAGAACAAAGGGATAAAAAATTCATTTCCCAGCATAAATAGCTTTATGCAATTTTATAACTCTCTAACAAACAAAACTCACTGAAAAATCCTATTACCTTTTATCCTTGTGGTTTGGCAGCACAATCCGGCCAATTTTCTCCATTTTCTCCATAGCATCCTGTTCAAAGATCAACAGAATACAAATTTGCCTGTTTCAGTTTAACATTCTTGGTTAAAAAAAAAAGCGATAGATGTTTCAGAAATTAAACAGACCACTGACCAGCTTAGACAAGAGCATGTGAAATATAGTTTTTCCCACTCTACAATGGCAAACAGACTACTCAAGTAAGCCAAATATTCTGGAACCATGAAGTAATCTGATTTTTTTTACACCTTTTTTTTAAAAAAACAAACAAACATAGGGACTAATTGAGAATTTGAATAAAATGTGTTGTGGAAATTATTAAAAATAAAGGCTTCTATCCATGTGACTGATAATTTGGAAAATTAATATTTTTGAAATATCTTGACTTCAACCAAATTAAAATACATTTGGCCAAATTTCACTGAAAACAGATTTGGGTTAGTTTTGATTAATTCCTTCTGCTGATTTCAATTCAAGACCTATGGGCTAATTTGTAGCATGCACACATGAAGCTCTTTGTTTTTCAAGAGCTGGACTGCTACTATCTTCTGTTAGTGCCATGAATCCTTTCTCTGCCAAGTGAATGAGGTAATAGTAGTCTTCAAATATATTCTGTTGTTTTAACGAATTAATATGCAGAAAGCATTGGGAATAAGTGGACTATATCTCCATCTGCTCCAACCAACACTGTCATCAATGATTATAGAAAATACAGTCCAAAACCAATTATAAGGCCAGTTTCTTTGTGCCTACCGGACTGTCTACTTCTATAAAATCTACTTTAGGTTCACAGACCTTCAGTGGGGCACCTTTGCTACTTATGCTTTGGATGAGTTTTACATTGAGGGTCAATACTACTATTTTTCCACCAGAGTACTAATTTCTTGTGGAAACAATTACCAATGGAGTTGAGGCTTTCTCCATCCTAATTATAACTTAGATGTAAGCCCAAGACCTTCCTTTTTACTAAGGCCTTTAAGGGACATTTTAATAATGAACTTATCATTTTTTCTTATTTACATATTTTCAAGTCACCCAAGTGTCATTTGAGAAGGCATCAAATATACATTTGTAAAATGAAACAAAAAGTTATAAAAGGTCAAAACAAGAAAAACGGTCAAGCAAAGCCTGGATAATTTATTGCCTTTCTGAACTGGACCGCCATAGTGATGGATGCATGCGTAAAGCTGCATTTGTGAAAGCTGCATGCACACACATGCAAAACCATTCCATCCCTCTGGCCTGACCAACTGTTGCTGATGCTGCATCCGCTGGTCCGCCAAGATGAAACGGTTGGGGAATGCTGATCTAGACAAGTCCCTGGTTCTGTGGGAGCCCCAGACCTGCTCTCCTAAGCAAACCCTGAGATATTTCCATAATATTAAAAGGGATGGAGCTAATCTAATTTTGGGAGGAAGAATGTTCCTGTTGTGTCCCGCCAGCAGATTCGCATAGTGAGGAGGCTGGGGAGGAACATGGGCCAATCCTGGAGTCTGGGGAAGACTCTGATGAGTGTTTTGCATTGGAGGCAGAGATGGGGCTAGAGTCATCTGAAAATTATCAGCTGCCGTCAGAGTCAGAGATCAGTGAGGCAGACGAACAGCTGGAGCCTGTTCCCAGTGTGCGCATGGACAGAGTTGCCATACAAAGGAGACAGCTAAGGAACAAGGGTTGACTTGGGAATAAGGCCACAGATGGCCCCTCCCATAGGGAATAAAACCGGAGTGAAAGGGGAAGGGTGTTTGCAGGAGACAATTAGTTCATTCCTGCATTCTTGCCAAGTATTGCGGCGACTGAAAGATATCAGCCTGGCCACTCTCCAAGACTGATATACGTCAGTAATTGTGAACTATCTTGAAAGACTGTAGGAGAGGAAAGACTTTGCTGGAGAGGAATTTATTGTAAATTAATTAAAGGGGGTTTATTGGGATGAGGACTCAGCTTCATGCTGCTAGGTCAGAACAGTTCCATAAGGCAGGCACCACCGCAGAGAAGACACATCTCCTGGGACCCAACAAATGTAGGCCCTTAGTCGATAAAAACAGCAGCATGCATTCTCTTCCAGATGTAGTGGAATGAGCTGATTATAACCAGGGAAGAACCTCTCCCTCAGATAGCCCAGTCCCATGCCATTCAGGGCTTTAAAGATCAAAACCAGCACCTTGAATTGGACCTGTCAACAAACTGGCAGCTGATGCAGCTTGCAGAGCAAGATGTGACATGCATTGTTCAATGGCCATGCCATTGTGTTTTGTACCAGCTGAAGTTTCTGAATACTTTTCAAGGGCAGACAAGTGTGCCCCAGTTTGTGTTTTACCTGACTTCCGGTCTTTTATTAGAACTCAGTATGTTTTTCATTCTATATCATATATTGAAAAGTAAGCACTTCTGAAATGATTTTGGTTACATCCATGTGACATATATTCTGCACATATGAAAGGGTGAAGTGCCGGTGGCTTGTCTGATTGTGTATTATGATGGTTTTAATTAGAATGTTAGTTGGTTTCATCTTAATAGGAAATCATATCTATGGCTATAATACCCATATCCAGAAATATAAAAATGGAGTTCCTACAAGATGTGTTATTGTATCGCATGTCCTGCACACAATAGACACTATCCCAGAGCCTTAAACAATGAAGCCATCTCAACAATTCTGTTTCTCTGAGATTTGCAAGCCTATTGACATAACCACATTTTGAAGAACTTCTGGACGGCTACCAAGAATGGGACCAATCTCACTTGGGCTCTAATTAGCTGAAGTTTAATTAAGGATAATACATATTTTTTGCAGATATTTGGAAATAGCAAAATACAAGAACATCAGATTCAGGGCCAACAACCCTACTTATCCTCTTTCTTTAGCACATATAGAAGGAATGTATGAAAGAAACCAATATTACAATAATACAATTTCTACTTAGATATTCACATTCTGCCTCTCTATGTCTAGGATGTTTGTTGTATAATTGCTTTCACGATATTATAAAGAGTGTTCAATCTGGCAGGAGTATATGAGAGAACTGACTTTGCAGAAATGTTCATAAACATTTTGCTTAAAGGAGCATACAGCCCACAATTAAGTACATTAAATCACACATCTTAATTTGCTTAAGCCTCAACACTCTCATATGTTGTCATCATTATTCATTCTTAAAGCAGTTACATTTTACTTGTTTAGTATACTAATTCTCTTGCTACTTCCTCAAATTGCTTGGTTTATAGCCCATGCTTCCTTTAGGAGCATCAGACAGTACCTGTAACACTCCCTCCTCCAAATATCTCCCACTACAATTACTGTGTACTTTGAGCTAGTGAGCATCTATGGCTGAGGCTAGATCAAAATCAGGATCTGCCCTTTACCAGTCCAAGTTAACTGATGCACTGATGCATTTAAATATAGTCAGAAATGAAGAAGAGTGAATCAAGCCACAGTGTGACCAGAAGATTTCATTAGCTACTGTCAGTCACAAAGAGTCATTTTAGGGTAAGACATTTGAGAGGGAGGAAAAATCAGGAAGCTAGTAGCACCTTTTCCAACCAATGGATCTGGATCTCCATGATAGCTTTCTATCACCTTAATAACTATAGTATGTTTCATTCATGACATGATAGCAGTGTTCCAATATCTCAGGGGTTGTCAAAAGAAGAAGGGGTCCACCTATTCTCAAAAACACCCAAAGGCAGGACAAGAAGCAATAGATCAAGGAGAGACGCAACCTAGAACTAAAGAAATTCCCTGACAATTAGAACAATTAATCAGTGGAACAATTTGCCTCCAGAAGTTGTGAATGCTCCAACACTGGAAATGTTTAAGAAAAGATTGATCAACCATTTGTCTAAAATGTTATAGTTTGTTGGTCTATAGAGGGGGTTGGTCTAGAAGACCTCCAACATCCCTTCGCTCTACCCACCCATATATATATGATTTACACTTCTGCAATAAATGTTAAAGTTTATTAAGAACAGGGGATAGGACTATATAATTTCCAACATTCCCTCCAATCCTTCCATTATTCTTGCTCCAAAATGGGATTTTTGTGCTGGCTTCACAAACGTTTTGGCCCACCCTGGGAAACACTCCACTGGAATTTAACTACTGTAGTGGTTTCAGAAAAGCACTGTGAAAATTGGCTGCCAGGTTAACTGTATCATTGTTAATGGCAGCTTTCATGTAAGCATTCTCTTTGGAGGTTGAATGCTGTTATTAACATCCATGATGTCGTAAACATTTTTCATTAGTTCCCCACAGATCCAGAAAGCCCCCAAACCCTGCAGTTTAAATATAATGCCTTAATAGTGGAGGGAAGAATACTTTTCATAGACATTATATTTTGCTTTGTGTACTGAAAAAGATACAATGTCCTCAAAACCCAGAAGAAGCATTTCTTTGTAGAATCCCATAACATCTCATACTACGTCCCAAAGAAATAACTATGCATTTGTTGCACTACAAAGCGATCATATGGAAAGGTGTTAAGTGATTAGAAAAGTAAGGAATGTAATGGGGAAAGACCAAAACAGCTAGCAATTCCCTTCTGCAATCCATTTGTTCCTATTTAGATCAGAAGAATCATACAAACTGAAAAATATTCTTCTTAACTTAGGTACTTGTTATTGTTTTTGAGACATCTAGTATTTTCACATAAATAAATGCTTGCAGAAGATTTATTTCAAAGCAGCTACTTACTCACTTAACTTCTAAAGCTGTCCTTTCCTTATTTTTTCAAAAGACGAAAACCATCACACAGTGGATAACAACTCAAAAAGAAAAAAAGAAAAAAATCTAGGAGTGCAGTTAAATTTCTCTCTTTTAGAGAAGAGAAAAAAAGAAAAGAAGCCAGTATCATCCTTAGGATTTCGTTATGGATTCGACCCCTAAAAACAAACAGAACCCTGGAAAGATGAGAGAAGGGCAGATACAGTATTTGCAGGCACACCAAGAAGGATCTAGGCAGTATTGACTGTGTCAGGATTCAAAGTAACATTCCCAACAAAAGAAGACCCTGAGGCTTGAAGTTCCTCAAAGTTCCATTTTATTGGAGATGTCATATTGGCACATCTGGGAAAACCTGAATCTGAGAGTTCCAGTTTTCCCCACCCAAAAGAAAGTCAAAGATCTATCCCCTGCACCTACAAATCCATCACATGGTCCAATCAGTTCACCATCCCAACTAGAGACAACCCCCACTCACTCCCATCCAGGTGCAGGCCGAATGTCCTTGATTCCCAGAGAAAGGAATGTTGTTATGGCTAATCCTCCTCCACTCCGTGCAATCCCCCCTCCCGTTTTCCCAGGCACTAAAGGTGGCAGCCCTGAAGCTCCAACGGTAAAGATGGCTTCCAGGGCTGACAGACTGTTGAAGATTTGCTATTTTCAGGAGAGCCTGGGTTGAAGCTCTTGAAGTGATTTCACAGGAAGGAATCTAAAGACCCACTGATGGAAGAAGACCACCACATGAGACAAAGACCACTCTTTGGAGAGATAAAAAAGCTATCTGGAGAGAAACTATGCCAGGGAGCATAATAACCTCTTACTTCTTAACACTGAGTAGGAAGTAGGGATATAACCTAAGAATTACATCCTTGTATTTACCCAATACTATAAACTCCATAGATAATATAAGTTTCATTAGATACAGTACAGGAAGCTTTACTACAGCAATAGAGAAATGTTTCTCAATCATCCAGGTCATAGTTGTCCCAAATGTTAGTCCCAGTACTTCAGAACTGAATCAGCGCCTTGGAAGAGAAACGAAATGTTTTCAAACAAAAAAACAAGGAAGTCCACTTACCTTTTGGAAAAAGTACCTTTGGGAGCACAATTGAGAAACCGCCCATACATTTTAACTTACTTTAAAATGTATGGGTGGTTGCTTCTAACTCACAGCTGATTCCATTATTCCTTCTATTATTTGTTCCAAGAAAGTAGAAGAGGAAGAATAAATAAATACTTTTTAGAAACTGAAACTAAAGACTTTTCTTGCTTTGTTTACTGAATAAAAGGAGGAAGCATCGCCAATGAGATCTGGTATGCTGTCTTAAATCAAATTCCCAAAGATTTGCAAAATTACATACCTCTTATAATTATAGCTACAATGAGCAATCTTAAACTGTCTGCTTCTTAAAAGGGATGAGATTTTTCAGACACTGTTAACTAATTCTAATGACAAGGTACAACATATATAAAATTACAGAAGGCAGTGACACCCCAGTGCACTGAAGTACAACTTCCCTATGTGAAAATTATGACAACCTATGTTATCTAAAAAGAGTAACATGCTGGATGCAAATATGACAGCATCCTAGGGATCTGTGGCTGGTAGCAGACTGTCAGTAGGTGAAAAGGTCTTTCCCATCATTCTTTCATAACCCATAATTATCAGGGAGAGGAAAAGGGAGAGAGATAAGTAGCATGATTGCTTAACATTTACGCTTTCCTTGTTTTGTTTTTTTCTGGGAAAGGACTGTACCAGATTTCCCGGGACCTGATATGACATTTTATTCATATTGATATGGTTAATGAGGGTGGATTATTGCACAGACAATTCCAGATTCCACATGTCTGGAGTTATAACACTGGTTAGGATGAAAAAAAATGTGGTTAAGCATGTTCTCAAATGGACTAGGATTTTATACGTTTTTCCAAGTAATAATCTTATTGAGAATTTGCTCCTTAGCAGGTTGTCTTACAATCTGGTTGTCAGATAGTTCTGTTCTGCCCTTTGCATTTCACTGGATTTAAAACATTTTCAGTCCCTACTTGCTTACTCTTATTCAAAAATAAGCATTATATAACTGTCTTCTACTATTATTTTGGTTCCAGAGTAAAATACGTTTGTTGTACCTGAGCTTTTTTTCTCATTCCATGTAATTCTCCTACAAGATTTTATGCCACTTTTAGATTTGCTTCTGGGTTTCCCCCCCCCCCTGTTTAAAAAATCTATTTATTATTGTATTTTTGTTCTCTCTCTCTCTCTCTCTCTCTCTCTCTCTCTCTCTCTCTCTCTCTCTCTCTCTCTCTCTCTCTCTCTCTCTCTCTCTCTCTCTCTCTCTCTCTCTCTCTGTGTTTGTAAAGCTATCCTTGAAAATGATGGAAATGCAGAGGTGAAATTACAAAATACATGTACATTATGAAGGAAGTACACCACATCTCTGAAAACTTAAAATGTCTATAGATCCTTTATGAAATCCCAAAGAATAATTATGTAGAATACCAGAAATAGAAAGCTTATATATAGAAGACATTATATCCTCACTTAGGGAGAAGTTAATAGTAAGTAGAAGAAATTCTCATTTCAGCTGGTGCTCAAATAAAAATATACTCAGTTTAATTTATTGGTTTCTAATATATCACCATAATTGTCATGGAATCTTGGAGGTTAACAATAACAAAACATTAACAAATAATTCAAAAGCATTAATACTAATAATCCCTAACAGTGCCAAATGGTGTCTGGAAGAATTCGTTTTTTATCAGCTTCCAGGAGGTCATGAGAATGAAAGTTAACCAGAGTTTAGGAGGAAACTATTTAATAAACCAGAGACCATCAATTGAAAAATGTGGTTTTCAAGCTCTTCCCCCGAGTTTCTGAAAACAGGACTACTTATATATTAGATGTAAAATTACATATTGAATAGAACAATTCCTCTTGGAAAAGGCAATCTTACAAATACCTATGAGCCAACCCATACACAGATAGAACTTTTAAAACTAGAATATTATATTGGATTTGAGGATAGCATATGAACAGTTAAAACAGGCAGATAGGAAGAAGAGAAAGAAGGTGATGCATGAATCAACATGTGTGTGCAATAGAAGTGAGTGAGTTGATGGAAAAAATCAGAGGACTAATGTTTTTTATACATATGCAAAATGGGGGGAATGGATGAAACTTTTTAGATAATAAGACAAATAATTTTTGCAGACACTCACTCACACATACAAAACTGATTACAAAGTAAATTGGGAGAAAAGTTATTTCTGATAAACATTTATAGGATTAACGTAACTTAATAAAAGAAATCAACTTGTTTTCAAGCAGCAGAATAAGCATCAGCTCACAAAGGCTATAGAAACTAGTCTTGTATATAGTTTGTCACATGATCAAGACGTTCACATTTTGGCTTTTATCTTGTTTGTAGGAATATTCCATAAATTATACAAATACAATAAACGCTTTCTTTCACTCACTGATTCACTCACTCACATATTCCAACATGGCTTTTAAAATTATCTCTATTCCCCTTTCCCGTAAAAGTTGTGCTAAAATTCAAATATAAACATTCATGTTTGACCATAATTTGATCATGATTTCTAAAGACAAGGCAACATGCAAGTGAATGGATTTTTCAGACAAAAATAGAGGCTCTGTATAATAAATAAAAGGATGCATTCATAGTTTCAAGTCTTTGTTATAATGTCAAAGCTGAGAAAGATACAAACCAGTAAACAGACTAGTCAGCAATGATGATTAAAACTGCAACAGTCACTTTTCTATATATACAGAAGAAAACTAGCCCAATCAACCATGATTTTTAGATTAAAAGGAGGAAAAAACATGACATTTTTTAAAATGCGTGCCCTAGCTGCTTGCCAGGCCTGTACAAAAGGTTGTAAGAGTATGCGGAGAGAAACTCCGACCAACGGCCCATTCTAGGGGACAAGATGGGTGGGGTGGGGCGGTCCCCTGCGATTATGCCCAGTAATGGCTTGTGATCAGTTACCAGTGTGAAGTGGCGGCCATATAGGTAATGATGGAACTGTTTTACGCCCACTACGGCCGCGAGGGCCTCCTTGTCCAACTGGCTATAATTTCGCTCTGGTTTGGACAAGGTGCGGGAGTAAAAAGCGATGGGTAGTTCGGTTCCATCAGGGTAGGAGTGACTAAGGACGGCTCCAATCCCGTAGGGGGATGCGTCGCAGGCCAGTAGCAGGGGTAGGTGCTCATCATATTGTACTAGCACCGGAGCGTTGGTTAATAGTGCTTTGACAGCCGCGAGCGCTTGTGCTTTGTGGTCTGTCCAGATCCAGGGGGTAGATGTGTCAAGGAGACGGTGCAGAGGTTCTGCAACTGTGGCTTTGTGGGGGATGAATGGGGAGTAGAAGTTAAGAAGGCCCAGAAAAGCCTGGAGCTCTTGTTTGGTGGTGGGAGTGGGGGCGGAAGCGATAGCTTCCACCTTGGAGGGGGTGGGATGGATTCCCTTGGAATCCACCAAAAACCCTAAAAATTCTACTGAAGGCACGCCGAACTTGCACTTAGATCGTTTTAAGTGCAGTCCGGCTGCGCGAAACCTAGAGAGGACGTCCCTTAGCGTGTTGACGAGTCCTGATCGGTCCTTAGCGGCGATCAGGACATCGTCAAAATAAGGGACGACCCCGGGGATGCCGTGGAGCACTCGCTCCATAAGGCCCTGAAAAATTCCTGGTGCGACACTAACCCCGAACTGGAGGCGGCGGCATTTGAACGCGCCTCTGTGCGTAATGATGGTTTGTGTGGTGGCAGATGCCTCGACAACCAGTAGCTGTTGGTAAGCTTGGGCCAGGTCCAGTTTGGCAAAAGTCTGGCCCTGGCCCAAGGAATGCAGGACATGCTGCACTACCGGCACGGGATAAGGGTGGGCTTGCAAGGCCTTGTTGAGCGTGGCCTTATAGTCCGCACACACCCTCAGTGAGCTGTCGGCTTTGAGGGGTAGAACGATGGGTGTCTCCCAGGGGGCGTGGTCAACGGGCTCTAGGACGCCTTGCGCGACGAGCTTGTCGAGCTCGGCATCCAGGGCTAAGGGAACCCGTCTGGCCTTCAAATGGATGGGTGCCACCAAGGGGTCCATATTGAGGGTAATGGGGGCGCCATTGTAGCACCCTAAGGCATCTGAAAAGACGTCATCGTATTCCGCTAGCAGGGACTCCAGGGAGGGGGCTAACTGTAGGGAATTAATGCCAGAAATTCCCAGCCCTAGGGCTCTAAACCAATCCATGCCTAATAATGAGGCTAATGGGGGTTTGACCACTATGATAGGTAAACGACCCTGGAATTTGCGAAAGGACACGGGGAATGTGCTGCAGCCCAAAATAGGGATTGCATGTCTTGATAGTCCTGTAGGAAACAGTTTGCGGGACTCAATTGTGCGAGCCGGAGGGTTGGTATAAGTGCCCTCAAGGTGTCCCATGAGATTATTGTGCGGGCTGAGCCTGTATCAAGCTCCATCGTGCAGGGGCGGCCTGCAAGTAATATGCGGAGGTGCATTTTACCCTGGCTGCCGTAAGATGAAGCAGCAGCCGATTCGGTTTGCCAGTCGGGCATCGTTGGCTCCGGAGTGGACACGGCGTAGCAGGTCATTCGGCCTGAGGAGGATCCCGGGGTCTGTCGGCGGCCGGCAGGAGGTTGATTCGTCATGGGAAGGGTAGACGACATAGAAGAAGGAGGAGGTCTCGGGTTCCGAGGGTCTCCGGCGGATGATTTGCACACATTTGAAATGTGGCCTTTTTTACCGCAACGGCGGCAAGCGGCCATGCGGAAATGGCAAAATGTGCTTGGGTGGTGGCCGCCGCAACTCAAACAACTGCCTCTGTCCCGTAGGGGCTGTGCCCTCATGCGATCAACTGTAGCAGTGGCGTCGGCACAGGGGTCGTTGGACAGAATTTGGCTTTGCACGCTGAGTTGGGCAGCCCTTGCAGTGCAGATGGGGGCAGTCGACGATTGTCTGGGGTTGAATGGCCAGCCATCTCGTACGCTCGGGCCATGTTAACAGCAATTTTCATTGAGAGGACGGACTTCTCCAGGATCTTCCTATGTAGATTTATGTCTGCGAGTCCATAAATAAATTGCTCCAGCAAGGCGTCCTCTAAGTCAGGGAACTCGCAGTTTATAGCGGTTGCCCGCAGTTCTGCGACGTATTGGGCGATTGACTGGCCCTGTCGCTGGATGCATCGCCGGAAGGTTTGTCTGCGAGTGTACTTCGAGGGAGCCGCCTTGTAGTGCAGTTTAAGGCGCTCCATCAGGATGTCGAGGGGTAATGAGTGCACAGGTGCCGGGGCGGCTAATGCACGGGCTGTGGCAAACATTTCTGCCCCGCAGTAATGCAAGAATCTGCTGCGTCTTCTCCCCTCGGGGAGCTCAGACAAGTCATGGGCCATAAGGAAGACCTCGAACCTTTCCAGGAATGCATCCCACGACTCAGCTTCTGGACGAAAGGCAGTGAATACTGAAGATGGTGCCAGAGCTGGCACTACAACGGGGTCCGTTTCCGACATCATCGTCGCCAGTTTTAAATAACGAGGCGAGAGTCGTCATTAAAACAGTAACGTTTTTTTCCGGTTTATTAGTAACAGGTCTTGCAACTTGGAGGATTCAGAACGCGGACAGCTCCTGACCAACTGACAGCTCTTTATATACTTGAGCTGTCAGTTGGCCAGCCAATAGACGACCGGCGCGTCTCCCTCCAGCTGGCGGGTGCGTCGCAGCCAATCGGATGCCGGCTGCTCCAGCCCCTCCTGTCGGCTGGCACGGGAGGACGTAACAGTAAAAATATTGGGTTTCTGTTGTGATGGACTCTTGTGATGAGCCGATTGACAGATAATGGAAGCAATTAGCTTCCTCCCATAATTGGGGCATACCAGGGGTTGTGACACTAAATATATACCTTCTTCCCTGGCTTCAGCTGATAAGGAGGAGAGTCTGTGGCTTAATGGCTAAGATGTCTGCCTAAGATGTAATTAGCCCAGGTTCGAATCCCAGTAAAGGTATGGCTAGCTGATGAGAGCTAAATAGCTTGAAATAGATCTATACTAGTCTCCCTTTATTTATTTATCAGCACAAATACCCCCCCACAGACAGACAGACAGACACACACACATATATATATAAAGTCACAACCCCTGGTATGCCCAAATATGGGAGGAAGATCACTACTTCCATTCTCTGTCCTTCGGCTCATCACAAAAGACCATAATAAGCACAAATATAACATATATATATTCTTGCAGAGGGATGAGCAAGAATCATTGCCAACCATAGTCCACTAAAATTGAGCAGCTAATACGATTAAATAAATAAATATTGAGATCACATTTTCCTCCAAGTAAATATGATACATTAAAAATAAATAATAAATAAAATATGCAAAGATATAACAAATGATAAGCAATTTCTATTGACCATCTATTTCTTTCCTTCCAATAGATCCTCCATTAATGTAATCCTTCATCTAGCACTGCAAACCCTCCCAACTCATTCCATTTCATGTTTGACACGAACATTGCATTTTGTCCAATATAAAAGCACTGTAAAGGTATCACTAAAAAGCCGTTTACCCTTTCCCTGGTCTCATCCTATCCCTAAGCAATGAAAAGAGGGGAAAAGATGAAAAAAAAAGGTTTATTTATTATTACTATTGGCCAGTGAGGAAATAGGCACAAGAGGAGAAAGAATTTATTTATTAAGGATCAGCTACAGAACAAAGCAGCTTTTGGAAGACATCAAATGTGTCAACAACCAATCCAGGGACTGTCCTTTGTGTAAACAGATCTATAGATAGATGGCAGCTGGGTGAAATCAAATGGAGAAAAGGGTCAGTGTAACTGGAGGAAGAGCTTTCTGGCATTCCAGCCATGATGTTACTCATTTATTAAAGAGGCTAAACTTAGAAGCAGAATGAGCCATACTGATTGTCATTCCATCAGTCCTCAGCTGTAAAGCCTGTCTTGTGTCTGTTGCTAATATTAGACTACTGCTTGTTTCACTTGTTTTACTAGGGCCTCCCCCGCAATATCCCACAATGAACAAATAATTAAGTAATTGTATTTAGTGGGCAACTAACACTTTTGCCCGAATTAAAATGGGTCGGATGCCAGTCTGACTGCCCGGCAGTGGGAGGCTCAGCTTACGTGGGCCATGAAAGAAGCCCAAGAGCTTAATTCTCTTTTCAGCTCCCAAGCTTTGCTGGCACAAGGCACAATGTTTCATGTGTGTTGATCTCTGACTCAGCGAAAGCCAGCTTTGCACAGTGAAAGGGACAGGTGTCCTTGAACTGGACTGTGACTCAGAACTGGGAAGGGTTCAACAGCATATGGCAAGGGATTATATTAAAATGTGGGCAACCAATGTCTTTAATCTGTGAAAAAGCAAGAATGGAAAACCACCACGGCACCGTTCTATCCATAGTCATGCACTGTTGTATAAAATTCCCATTGTATTATTTCATATCTGCTAGAATTCCATAAATTTGTTCAATGCTGATAAATCTATTCAGAAAGGTTACTGATTGACCAACGATGGCAATGTGAAACTCAAACTACCATTTACAAGATACCAAAGTATCATGTTAAATTTCTAGTTACATTGTTATCACCCTCCCCCCCAAAAGAACCTCTGTAATAACCAACTGTGGAGGAAGTGAGAAAAGGAAGATCTACATATTTTCTAGTTGATCATTTTATTCAATTGCAAGTGATACATTTAATATTATAAATAGTTTGATCCTACTATCAGAGCTAGCTGGGTAAGAAGAATTTAGGATTATAATGAAATCTCCTTTGAACTGAGTCCCATTCATTGTGAATTCATGGGAAGTTTTCTTTGCAACAATACTAACCAGGTTCAAGCTCCTTTAGTATTTTATTTAAGTACCGGTATTTCAGTATTTTATTTTGTAAGTATTTTAGTATTTTAGATAACCCAATAATGGCTAGGTGTTTTCAGTCTTTTTCTCCCCTTACTTATGGCTCCCTAATAAAATCAGGGAAGACTTCCATTAAGGAATTAATATACAATATATGCTCATTACTGCACATACTGTTCCAAGATGGAACTCTCAATAGCATACAAATTTATTTATTTATTTATTATTTATTTGTTTATTCGTTCATTCATTTATTTTATTAAATATATTTATATGCTGCCCAATCCCGAAGGACTCCGGGCGGCTTACAAAAAATAAGAAAAAAAACACATAACGAGAAAAGAAACAGTTTAAAAACAGCAACACCCTCATACATTCATTCTAATCGGGGCTGGACCTCAACAGTGAGGTCAACAGCCCCAGGCCTGCCAGAACAGCCAAGTTTTTACAGCTTTCCGGAAGGCCA